>NW_004949142.1:197324-222764 GCF_000317375.1 Microtus ochrogaster
CTTTATCCTTCCTTCCTTCCTTTCTCCTTTCTTTCTTTCTTTCTTTCTTTCTTTCTTTCTTTCTTTCTTTCTTTCTTTCTTATGGTTTTTCGAGACAGGGTTTCTCTGTGAAACAGTTATGACTTGTCCTGGAACTAACTTTGTAGACCAGGCTATCCTGACAGAGACAGGGTTTCTCTGTAGCTTTGGAGCCTGTCCTAATAGACCAGGCTGGCCACAAACTCACAGAGAGCCACCTGCCTCTGCCTCCCGAGTTCTGGGCTTAAAGGCATGTGTCACCACCACCTGGCATTTTTTAAATTACCATTTTTTTTAATTTATGTGTGTGAGAGTTTGTGTGAGTCTATGCCACATGTGTGGCTCACAAATGCCGGGAGAGGGCATTAGATCTCTTAGAAGTGGAATGAGCTCCCATGTAGATGCTGGGAACTGAACTTGGGTCCTTGGAAGAGCAGCAAGTGTTCCTAACTGCTGAGCCATCTCTCCAGCCCCAGATCCTGTCTTTCTAATGGCAAAGTCCATTTAGTGAGAGCTTACTGTGTGTGTCTTTGCACATAAGATCTTTTTAAAACTCCGCAATAATGTCATGAGGTGGGCACTATTAGGAACCTGCCGCGCGCCCCCATAGATTAGAGAAGGCCAGGATTCCCAACTCGACCTGAACTGCACTTGTCTGACCCAGAGCCCTTAACCACTGCCCTGTCCCACCTCTCTTCATTGAACAGCTTAGTGGGGTTCAATCGGGGAGGTTGTTCACAGACTCAAAGGGAATCATGACAAGATACCAGCTATATTAGGCTGAGAATGCTCTTGGGTAAGTGCTAAGGTCACCTGAGCTGGGGAGTGGGGACTGGGCTCAGAGGCTTCCAGGAAAGAGAGGTCATCTCCCCCTCCCACCCACCTCCCCACCCCTGGCTGATGTTGGCCCCCAGAGGTTATCTGCTGGGGATGCAAGGTCAGTAGACTCCCCAACCTTACCCCAGTCCTACTAGCCTGAACTGTGGCTGAGACTAAGGATAAAGCAGAGGAGGGACAGCTGGAGAGTGTTCCCTGAGACTCAGGGTGCTGTGCATCCGGGTACATGTGTGGTGGGAACCTGAGCTGAGACTCCTTATAGGAAATCTTCCCTTCCCTCTTCTAAGGGCCAAGGGAAGGGAGGCATTGGAAGGGGCTAAAGAGCTGTTACCTCCTCTGTGGAGAGAGACAGAGAAGACAAGATGGAGGCAGAAAGCGCCTAGCTGAGAGGTGGTCTGGACACTGGGGCCAGGCAGGGAGGTGCCACACTCTGAGTGAGAAGAGATAGGACCAGAATCAAGGAGGCCAGATGGAAGGACAAGATGAAAGAGAGAAGGGACACACATGGACCCATCTGTCCGGTGTCCCCAGGAATGGGGGTACAGCTCCCTGTTCCCACCTCTCCTGAGAGAGGGCCTCAGGCTGAAGCAGATAGAAGGGGTGCATCCATGATAGGCATTCAGCCTCTAAAAGAGCAGGTAGAGGCTTCAGTCTAGCCTGTATCTGTTCACATGGGTGAAGGGGGAGCACGCTGACACAGCTCGCAGAGTCCCCTCTCCACCCTCTGGCTCTGGATGGACGATGCAAGCCTTTCAGAACCCTTTTTCTTTTCGTGGACCCCTCAGCTGCTGCTTTCAGAAAGACCCTCTGCTTGCAGAGGATGAGAGGAAACGGGGTCAAAGGCCACAGCATACAGAGGAGAGAGTTGTCTCCCAGAAGGCCAGGGAAGATGGCCTCTCCCAAAGGGGTTTCTGGAGGAGAAACTTCTAGGCCTGTTCCCAACTTTAGTCGGTCATGGAGACTCCCTCAGCAAACACTTAGTGAGCCCAATTACACTTGGCATTTCCCCCATGGCTGCCAACAGCCACCCTGCAGCTTTTCCAGTCAGGCCCCAGGCCCTGGCCCTGAGAAGGGGGCCTGGCTAGCGGGTTATCCTCAGCTGGTCCCTGCCCATATGGGCTTTGGTTTCCTGGTCTTTAAGGAGAGAGGACTAGGCTGAACTTGATCTCTTGGGACCTTTACAGGCAGAGCTACAGTGGTAAATCAGCAGGAGCAGCTGTGTGGAGGGGCGGCCAGGCCAGGCCATGGGACCCCACCTTAGCTGCATGAAAGGAGCTTCTGGGTGGGTGAGTGCTCATCACCTCAAGGCACAGAAGAAAGCTGCCTGTCACCACTCCACCATGCCTCAGGACGCTTGGCAGGTTTTGCAGGCTCAGAGTGGAAGAGGCAAGTGACCTGGGCTAGGTCCCCACCCCCACCCCCAGAACTGTCACACAGAGTCAGAGTGAGGACCCAAACAGACCATTTCAGTCACTCTTGTGGCTATGAGCAACGTGGCAGCAGGCCACCCTACCGTGGACTCAGTTACACAAGGAAGTTTCTAGAAGAGGAAAAGCCTCCAATTAATTGCTCCTGTCCGAGGGGAGCCAGAGCCCCTTCAGTGAGCTGAGGAACTGTTATGAAGTTTTGTAACCTCTCTGTCATCTCAGCCACCTCCCTACTGCCGTCTCCCAGGGTGAGCAAAGAAAACAGCTCTTGAGTACAGGCAGTCAGTGGTACCTGGCCAAGCTGGCTGGGACCCAGAGAGCCAATGGAAGCTTCTGTCTAGCCTGTACTGTTCGCATGGAGCTGAGGGATGGGATGGAGGGAGCACTGGGGCTCAGCTCCCAGGGTTCCCTCTCCACCACTCTGGACAGCTGATAAAAGCATTTCACAACCCTGGGTTTCAGTGGGGTTCTCAGCCACCATTCGCCTGTGAGGTCCTCTGCCTGCCCAGCCAGAGGATGGGTTAGGAAGGGACCAAAGGTCATAGCATATAGGGTAGAGGGTCATCTCATGACTCAGACCCCACAGGAGCCAGAGGCCCCCCCACCTAAGAGGACAGAGATGGGTGGTCTGAGCAAGGCTCAGCCCTGCTGGCCCCCCAGTCCCGTGCAGCAGGAAGCTTGGGATTGGCACCAGAAAGCAGAGGCCAGGCCTGAGGTTCCTCAGAGCAAATGCCAGACAGTCATGTCTGTCTCCTATCTCAAGTAATGACAACAGAGCCTGTTTCCTCTCTGGGGACTTCTGGGTGCTTAGAATTGGAACTGAGCTGGCCAAGAGTTTTGGAAAGTCAAGATGCCATCCAGCTCCAAGGAAGGGTGAGAGGGCAGAGGAGGGGAGGGAGTGTGATGTTCGGGTAAGATCACAGCCCCTATCTCCCCATGCCCTGCGCTGTCCTCACTCCTTGGTGTCTGGGTGCTCCAGGGAACCCCCTCCTTCCTGAAAGCCCAAAAGATAGGGGCTTCCTCTCCTAAGCTTTAAGTCCCACAACCCACTCTTAGGAAGTAAAGAAGTCCTTCTTACTATCTCACTACTATCTAACCTGCGTTTCTCCGTGCATGGTCCTCAATAGCAATTCTGAGTAACTACCTCTAATATAGGGGAAGGGAGTGCTAGACTCAGTACCTCTTTCTTCCCTCTGCTGCCTGGAAAAGCCTATGAGACCTAACTTATGGGAGTAGGTGCATGCCCTACGCCCGCTCCCGAGCATCCCTGAGCCTGCATCCCTGGGCCTGCATCCCGGCAGAGCTTGCACTGATCCTATCTCTTCTCCTAGCCCTACTCCTTAAAGCACCCAGAAAAATGGCACCCCAAAGCCTACCCTCTGCCCACCACAGCCCCACCAATCAACACTCCCAAAGTCAGAGGGTCCTGGGAGGAGGAGGGCCTGGAGGATCCAGGGATGACTTCAGAAGAGGGGTGGGGGTAGATCAAACTAGGAAGATATCCTCTTTGTTGAAGATGAGGCCCTGGGCTTGGTAGAGGGGATAGCACAAAAAAGTCGTTGATGCCCAGGAAGGTCACAGGTAGAGGCAGGTGACAGAAGTGCTCCTTGTGCCCTCAAAAACAAACAAACAAAAAACAAAAGGACTTCACCCCCTTTCCTCCATTTCAGAGCCCTCCTGGAGGCCGCTGAACTAGCGGGATTCTCTGAACTCCTGAGAAAAAGGAGTGGAGCCCGGGTTCCCAAAGGCAAATCTCTAGCTGTCAAATGATCCCAGCCTCCCTGGCCATCGCTGCAGCTATAGGTCCTCCCTGCCATCACCACCCAGGCTGTCTCCATCTTAACCTCAGCTTCAGGGTAAGTAGAATATCCCTAAGTCACAAGGCAGGGCAGGGACTTAACTGCTGCCCCCAACCCCACCAAGTCACCCTGCTGAGCTTGCCCCTCCACCCCACCCCCCACACCTCCCCTCAGTCAGTCTGTGCAGGGAACCGGGAGTCTGGCGCCCCCACCTACCTGAACAGGGCCAGGGACGCACCCCGCTGAGCGGCACCAGGGCAATTGTGATCTCAGTTGCAGCTGGCCAGTCCCTGTCCCGCGCCTCCTCTGAGCCCGTCCCTGAAAGACCTGCTGCTACAAAGTAGTTGCCAGGAGCCTCCCCAGTCCTGCTCTGGAGAACGCGGCAGAGAGGGGTTTGTTCTCCTGGCTGAAGAGCTGGGCCAGGGCAGCGGACCCACCCTCCCTCCTCCTGGACCTTTTTGTTTTGGGAAGCGTCAGACACCGCCACTCAAGACACACTCCTACATGCCAGGAGACATCCACTCTGCCCAGACTGGCTGAGTCCCCACTTCACAGCAGAGCAGGAAAGATCCGGGTCCAGAGTAACTCAGGAAGTGAACACCAGAACCTTCAGACTGGCCTAGGACCGTCCAGAGGTGAGGGGAAGGAGAGACCGTTGAGGAGGCTACAGCCAGAGAGAGAATCTGTGGGTGGGGGCTGGTGTCATGACCTCTGGTTAGCCCTGCCGCTAGGCATTGGAGAAGCAATCACCAGAGAAGAAAGCAAAAGCCAAAGAAAAGGGTCACAGGTGGCTTTGGCATGCTGCCCACCCCTTCTTGACCTGAGGTGAACCTTAAGTGAACAGGCCACCTAAAGAGATGACTGGCCCACCAGACAGGGCACTGGACTGCCACCCAGGCTCCTAGCCCATTTTGGCCTTCGACTCTACCCACTGAGTCCAGCCCCAGGGCCTTTGTTGTTCATCAGCCTGGAATATTCTTTTGACCGTCACTATCCACTTGTCACTGAGCTCTCAGCTCAAATGTCACCTCCCATGCCCCTTTCCCCAGCTCCTTTCTGCACTGCCTCAGCCAGCTCCTGCATCTCCCAGGTGACCACTCTTTTGCTAGGACACTTACCTGTCTCCCCCAAGGAGGCAGGACCTTTATTTCCCAGGTATCCAAGACACCGCCTCAGAGTCTGATAAACAGAAGATTCTCCATGAAGAGTAGCAAAGGGACAACTTTGTACCCACTTTAAAGCCCACGCACGTTAGACAGGTGGATGGTGTGGTACATGGGTTACATCTCAATAAGACAGTTGCCTGTTTTTTAAAAAGTAAACCCGGGAAAGGGATGGCAGCCACGATCCACCCTGTATCCACGAGGCCCCACGGGACACTCATCCTCCCTCCAGAACCACCTGCACTGCCTTCCTGTGGTCCACACCCACGTCTGTCAGTAGCAAATGCAGTTGCTCAGACTTGGAAGGGACCTCAGAGGTCACCCTGTCCCTTTCACACCAGCCCTGACCAGTTACCCTCTGTCCTTAGTTTGCACAAACCCATGAAAGAGACCCCAGGACCCCACAGAATGCCGCTGTCCTATTGTCCTAGCTCATCTCTGGGGGAGGCAGCCTTTTTTCCAGTGACACCCACAAACTAGCCCTCCATCTGTCCCATGTGACACAAAACACGCCACTCTGCTTTATGTAGAGATTTGGGCAGCAGCCTTTTCCATGGAGGTCCCTTCTCCCAGCATGCAACCTCCCCTCCGTGTGCTGCTCTTGATGTGGCCTCCTCCTCCAGGAAGCCCTCAAAGATATGGCTCCCAGAGTACCCATCGCATCGTATGGTTGCCTTCTGAAGCCCCACGCTGGCTCCCCACTACTCAGATGGTGCCTCTCCCCCCAGCCAAGGTGACATGAGGCTTAATGTCCTGTCTAGTATCTGACCCATTATCCCAGTTCCATCCCCGCCCCCCTGACATAACACTGAACAAATCTCCTGCCTCAACCCCACCCTCTATTGATGATACCGTCCCTCAACTCTCCTGCAGTCTAAAAAGCGCTGCAGGCCTGTGAAATCCCCAGACTTGCTTCTGTAGGGTGCAGCTGTAGGTGACCAGTCTCCACATTTTACCCCCTAACGAGCGGTTCCCTTTTTTTAATTTTTGAGCTGCTTGGAATCAAATCCACAGCTTCACGCACGCTTGGCAAAGCATCCTCTGCCGAGCTAGGGCACAGTCCAAAGCTCTTTCTGGGTAGATGGGCAGCACACCATGTGTTTACGCTGCTGGCCTTCCCATCTGCCGGGCCTGCAGCGTCACTCAGCAGGGCCACAGGTGCCAGCTCAGGGCACCACAAAGACGTGGCTTCACCTAGATACTCAGTCATAAAACATATCCCTAAAAGCAACCCTGTCGGTTGAAAAAAAAACATGGCCCTCTGTGGCTGGCCTTGTCTTCCGGACCCTTCCTGCAGCTTTAGCAACCCATTGACTGATGACCCCCAGAAGGCCAGAGAGACTCTCGCTCTGCAGATATGAATGCAGGAGCTGAGAGGTTAACTTACCCTGTCCTAGGTCACACAGCAATAGAGAAGTGGAGTTGGGGTCTGAACCCTATCTGACTGGCTCCAGAGTCTAGGCCATTTCTTTTCTCTATGCTAAGGTCCTTCTAAGGGCCTGTTCTAATGTGTTGGGTGACTTTTGCCCTATAAAGGTGGGATGGGGCCAGGCGTGGTGGTGGCATGTCTGAGAGCCCTGCCCTCTGGAGACGGAGGAAGGAGGAACATGAGTGTGAGGCCAGCCTAGGCTACAGAGCCAGTTTTGGTCTAGCCTGGACTACATTAAAAACAAAACCAAATTAAATGGGTGGGGTAAGGAGGAAAGAAAAGGAAGCCCTCTGTGTAATTATGGCACCAGATGGATGGAGCTGGCTCTCCCCTGCCCATCTTCCACTTGCCCAGTGAGGGATCCAGTCCCCCTAGCTCTTGTTCTCCTCCGGCCAGAAAAAAATGACCCATGGTCTAAATAAAGCCACCAAGTCTCCAGTTTGGCCATCCTGGGACTCGTCACTGCCAGCTTCATCCAGCTCCTCTTCCTCTCTCTGCGTCCGTGCGGGAATCCCCAGGCGCTGGTCAGCACACACATTTACAGAATGAACGAAATGACTCACAGTGAGTCTGAGAAAAACAGACCGGGTACCTTGCTCTGGCTGTGTGAGCTTGGGCAAATCACCTCCCTCTCCGGACTTGTAAAACAAGGCAGTGAGCAATACATCATCACAGCGTTAGTTGCTGTGAGATCATCTTTGCAGAGTCCTGGACAAAGCAGATGCCCAGTTAACAGCATGGGCATCACCAATTAGGCCTTCCTGGTGCCTGCCATGGAGATGGGAATGCGGAGGCTGGAGGGGTTTATACTATCACCCAGCTTGGACGTGGCCCCAGAGAACAGAGGGCACTGTAGCGCCTAGCTACAGTGCTGTTCCCCTTGCCCCTCACTGAGAACCTTCCCTGAGAGCTCAACAAATGTAATTTCTCGTTTTCCTTCCTTTTGAGTCAGGGTCTCATGCGGCTGAGGATGACCCTGAGCTTCTGATCCTCCTGCCTCTACTTCCTGGGTGCTGGGATTACAGGCATGTGCCACCATGCCCAGTTTTATTGGTGTTGGAGATTTCACTCAAGGCTTTGTGTATGTATGCTTGGCAAGCCCTCTACCAACTCAGCTACATCTCTAGCCCCTCAGGAAATGTAATCTTGGCTATGAGTATATGCAACTGTTATATAATAATTGTCCATTATAATAGCAGTGAGAACTCTGCGGGGAGCAGAGCCCCTGTCATGGGGATCAGGCCGAGAGCCTCAGCCCTCTCCAGATATGCCTCCATTTTGTCCATTGCTCACATTGGGTCAGATTGCACTAAAGCATTAGCTCTGGGCCCATGGGTTCTAGAGGGAACCCCGATCTTGGGTCTGCATCCTACCCTATCCATCCTGGGTTCTTTATGCTCTACTGGAGGGACAGAGCCACCAGCCCCTCCCCCGCTCCTAAAATAGCTCTGAGCCACCATGTGGCCGGGGCGGCTCCTCATCAGCCGCAAATCCCCCTGAAATCAAATCCCCATCCTGCCCCAAGCAGGATGGCACCACCTCCTGCTACCAGTTAAGCGCTGGCTCGGGCTCCCCCGATGGAAACCCGGACAGTTGTCCTTCACAGTGACCGGGACATTCATAAAT
Source organism: Microtus ochrogaster (assembly GCF_000317375.1). Lineage (NCBI taxonomy): Eukaryota > Metazoa > Chordata > Mammalia > Rodentia > Cricetidae > Microtus > Microtus ochrogaster. The sequence goes on from NW_004949142.1 coordinate 205,624, forward strand.
CCCCAAATAATGAGACGGGCGCTGGGAACACAGAATCAGACAGGGTGCTAATTGGGAGAATTCTGAGCAAGGATGCCTTGGGGACAACAGCTGGCCTCAGTTTCCCATCCAGAATGTTGGGATGCAGCCACAGAATGGCCTCCAAGTCCTTGACTGGGTGGTTTCTAGCCTCTCCCATCAGCTTCCCAGCCAGGTGAACTGGCAGTGCCAATCTGAAACATTCTATAGCTCAGCATAGAAGAGAATCCGGGCCCCCACCCCATCCCATCCAGGTCTCAAATTGGAAAGCCTGACTCATTTCCAGGACTGTCTGGTAATTGTGTCTTGGAGCTAAAGAACAAACAGATCCTTCCCAGCATGCAGAGGGGCAAGGAGGCAGATTGCCCAGGACAGACACGGAGCTTGCTCCTCCTGTGAGGTCCCTAATGCATTCTTGGATGAACCCAGGGAGGCCCTTGGTGTGCAGCAAGCAGGCAGAGATTATCACATTATATGTTCAAAGGCTTTGCCCACGAAGGAGTACAGCAGCTGAAACTGTGACGCCCCAGTTCTACCACCCCCTTTTCCCAGGCCTTGGCCACCGGTGCTGCATATACACTGGGCAGGGATAGAGGCAGGGGGATGGACAGGATGGCCTTTCTAGGACTAAGCCCTTTGGAGTTGATGAGGGGGGGGGGGCGCATGGGTGTGTCTCGGGGTGTAATTTGAGGGATTCACATGGTGTCACTGAATCAGGCAGATACATTTGTGTTACAACTTGGTCACTTATTAGCCACGAGGTTGGGAACGTGTCCCTTCTCCGCAATGGAAATGACAACACCAAGCACCCTGCAAACTGTAGAGTCCCGTCCATGAGAAGGACAGAATCGTTAGTTACAGCAGAAGCAAGCAAGCAGGAATTAGACCTCAGAAAGAACTTCCTCAGAGCTGTGCTTTAGAAACCAATGGCTCAAAAGTCATAGGAAAATAAGCAGGCCTAGGTAGAATGCCAGAAAGCCCAGGGTCCCCTCTCCAAGCAATGTCTAGGCTGAGGCCCTCCCCCACTTGTCCATTATCTTGCACCCCAAAGCTGCCAACCTACCCTCAATCTTTCCCAAACTGGAGTCGATTCCTACTTGAACGTTTGACCTCCTCACCCAGCTTGGCAGAGCTGTCTGGGACTATGCAGAGAGGCCAAAGCTGGAGAAAAGAAGGCTGGAGAGCTTGGATAATCACAAACCAGCAGGGGCAGCCACCTCCTCCTCCATGTGAGCAGCACTAACAGCCCTCTAGGAGGTTGTCAGATCATGGGAGGACTTCATGGGAGTTACTACCTGGAAGGGAACGCAGAGACCAAAGGTTGGGCTCCTCCTGGGACAACCTTGGCTCCCTTCCTCTTTCTTCAAGAGAGGCATTCAGAAGATGCCCACAGGAGTGCTGACCACAAGCCAGGGCCAACCCTACGGAAATTAAGATCTCGAGGCTCCTGACCCACCCTTTATTTCCTGTACCTTTCGTTTAATGAGTTAGCTGAGCGGGATCCTCCCACCAAGTCCATCCCATGAACCTATAGTTGGTCCTTGATGGGAGACACAACCTAACCCATCCTAACTCAGGACGGAAGAGAGGGAGCTGAAGGTGATGCCGAGGGTTGAAGGAAGGGTGGCCCATTGGCCGAAAGAGCCAGTGGCAACATGGGATGGCCAGAATCCCATCTGGTCAACCAGGGAGCAGCTGACCACATCCACACATCCTCCTCAGGTGACCTGTGGCATAGACCACTAAAAATCTGTCTTTCTTCTCTTTCTTTCTTCCCAAGCAGGGTCATATTTTGTAGCCCTGACTGGCTTAGAACTGGCTATGAAGAACAGAGATGCTAATAGGGAAAGCTGGCTGAGCCCCAGGCTTGGCTTTTGGTGTCCTCATCCACCTGCCCCAGTGACGTTGCTTGTTCTTGTTACTTCCAAGGTTACCCGTCCCCATCTCCCCGAATCCCACCCAGCTGCCATCTCAACCTGGGAAGATCTGCTCACCACACGCCCAGGCTGTCCTCCATCTCTAGGCTAGGCAGTGACACCCCCCCACACACACACACGCCATGCTTTGTGTTCCAATGGACGTTAGCCTTTAGGGAACGGGGTCAGCTTGTTCCCAGCACACGGCCCCAGCTGGGCACCCCTCTGGGCATAACTTAACCTTGATGAAGGAAGGTATCCAGTCTAGATCAGTTTCTCCCTGGGACAGCTTCCTTGGCAGGGCCCTCGACAGCAGGGTTATGACAGGGTTCCTCCTGATTTCTGTTCTATCTTACCCTGGATTTCCACTGCTCCCAAGAAGTGTGAATTCCATCCTCCTACTGTCCCTTGGCGTGAGGACAATGTGCAACTATATGCACTAAGGTACACACGGTTCGGGAAACACCCTCCCTTTGAAGGACCCACATCTTTTGAGGAACCTGGCCTAAGGATGCCTACCTTGCTTTCCAGAAGCAAGAGTATGTAACTATAGGACCTGAGTTCAGATCTTGCCTCTAAGGTTCAGTTTCCCCTATGGGTAATATAAGGATAAAATCAATAATACTCACTTAGTGGGTCTTTATTAGGGATCAAATGAGTCCATATCTTTAAAGTGCTTGGGAAAGTTATCGTGTGTAAAAACGCACATGATAACGTTATGTGGATGTGGCTAAAAAATACTTAACGATTGTTCGGTCAACAAGTAGTGCTGGCTTTGTGCCAGGTCTGGGAAGCTGGGGTCTAGATCCCCCCATCTTACAGGTGAGGAAGTAACTTGGCCTCCGGGACACTCAAACTTCAGGTGAGTGTCCCTCGAGGTTCCTCCCTTCCAGTACTTACAGGCCACTTCTCGGGCGCCTGGCCTAGTCCAGGTGGGCACAGTGCCCCACACTGACAGAGGCCCCTTTGTACCCTTGCCCAGGTCACACCCTGAGCTCCAAGCCACAGCAGGACAAGCGCCCTGTGTCTGAGTCTGTGTTCAGGGCCAGGTCTGTGGCCAGTGGTTGCTCCAGCCACGTGAATCTGGATGGGTGGGGTCCTGCATCCCCTCCCCAGCAGGCATCCAGGGGCAGACACCCTGGGCATTGGTTCCTACTCTGCACAAACCATGGGGTCAGACTCTTGCTTCTGAGTTGTTTTTAATATCTGGAGGAAAGGAGGTGTGGGAGGCCATGATCGGGTCCCGGGGGCGGGGGGTCTACTACCTTTTCTGTCTCGTGAAATCTCCAGTCCTCTTATTCCTCCTGCCTGAATGGAGAACAGTGACCGCCATACCTGGTTGCTCTGTCTGTACCCTCCTCTTCCTCCTCCTAAATATTCTGCACACATAGGCAGACCATGGAGTAGGGGGAAGCTAAGAGGTGGATCACCTACCTAGCATAGGAAGGCCCTGGGTTCTAGCCTCAGAAATAAATAAATAAATAAATAAATAAATAAATAAATAAATGCTCCAAGCACATCATGTTTATAAGCACTCAGGAGGCCAGTGAGATGACCTAGGCTCACAACCACCTATAACTCCAGCTCCGGTGGATCCAATGTCCTCTTCTGGCCTCTCCAGACCACTGCATACATATGGCATTAAACCCACATAGATGCATATGCACACATATAATTAAAAATAACCTTCAAGCCGGGCAGTGGTGGCGCACGCCTTTAATCCCAGCACTCGGGAGGCAGAGGCAGGCGGATCTCTGTGAGTTCGAGACCAGCCTGGTATACAAGAGCTAGTTCCAGGACAGGCTCCAAAACCACAGAGAAACCCTGTCTCGAAAAACCAAAAAAAAAAAAAAAAAACCTTCAAAATAATAAAATACATCTGCTTTTCTAAAAAAAAATACTCATAATGTTTTTAAGCTTACAATTTTGCACTGGGCCACATCTCATAGCTGTCTATAGCCTCATGTGACCTACAGACCTTAGGTTGGATGGCTGGGTCCTTCTGAGCCTCTTTCAAATCCTTCTCTCTTCTCTCAGCACCCCTCTCACCCTGCCCCTCCCACAGATTAACCGAGTTATAAATACTACTTGTGGACTAAAAATATTCCTGGTAGAAGTAACAGTGAGATGACCAGAAACGGGCTAGGAGAAAATTCACTCTTGACTGAAACGGACAAAACAATGTAATCTTTATCAGGGGTCTTGTTTCACTTTCTAATCTTCCCAAACTGCACGGGATTACCTAGTCACACACACAATGGCAGAGCCTGGTGCTGAAAGCCTGCAGCTCCCAGACTGATGAGCAGGTCAAATCCCAGGGCAACATGCACAAGGAATTGATGCTGATAAAAAGAGTTTTAGTTGAAACTAAAATGGAATGAGCCGGGCAGTGGTGGCGCACGCCTTTAATCCCAGCACTTGGGAGGCAGAGGCAGGAGGATCTCTGTGAGTTCGAGGTCAGCCTGGTCTACAGAGTGAGTTCCAGGACTGGTTCCATAGCTACAGAGAAGCCCTGTTTCAAAAAACCAAATAAATAAAATGGAATGAAAAGCATGGACACCTATTTGTTGCACTGTAGGACATTTATTTGTTCCTCCATAGGGAGGGAAACTGAAAAAAAAATCTCATCAAGGGAATGAAGTTGGGCAAATAGAGTTCAAAGTGGAAAGCGTCTCCCCAAAAGTGCCCAGCATTGGCATGTTTTGATTTAAAATGTTTGTATTCAAAACATCCTTGGGGTTAAAATATCCAGGTCAAAATAGTCAGCGTTCACACCATCTATTTCCATACACCTTTCATCTCCATCTGAGGGATACTCCAACCACACTAGTGTCTTTCTGTCCCTGGACACTATCATGCCTCCCCCTCCCTCCCCAGACAAACCTGGACTTTTGCCTTGAGCACTCTTTAGCTCTGGACTCTTCCATCCTCCTGATTTGGATCTCTCCTGTGAGAAGCTTCCTCACAGCCCTCTCTAAAATGGGTTTTCTGTCTTGTCTCCTTTAGATATCTCTGTGTGTGTGTGTGTGCGCGCGCGCACACACACACACATGTGCACAAATGCACACACTCTCACCCCTGTGGAGGTCAAAGGAAAACTGACAGAGTTCAGTTTTCTCCTACCATATGGGTCCTAGAAAGATCAGGCCATCAATCTTTGTGGAAAGTGCTTTCCCTCCGACAGTCTGTCATTTCTATTATATTTTATGAAATATATTATATTTTCACGACAAGTTCTCATATCCCCTAGACAAGACTGTAACTTTGGAATGTAGCAGATGACAGTCTTAAACTTCTCATCTTCCTGCCTCCACCTCTTCAAGACTAGAGGTGTGCACACTATTGCACCGTTTATGGGGCTCTGGGGCTTGAACTTGGGGCCAACCCAGCTGCATCCCTAGCTGCCTGTCTCCTCTTAGCCCCTTCTCTTTATGCTCTCTTGTTCTCGCTTGAGCTCCCAAGGCAGATCCCAGGGTAGGCACTGGAAAAATGCTCGTTGAGTGAATCAGTGTCCATGGGACAAGGGATGGGGAAGCAGGTTGGGACTCCCAGGGCTCTGGGAGGAAAGAGGGTCAGGGTATACAGTCACATCCCTTGCACACCCCTGACAGCAAGCTCCAGAGAGGCCCCTGTCAGCAGGAGAGAGGAGACCTACCAAGGTAGCTTATTCCCTGCCCCCACCCAGGCCCATCTTCCCAAGGATCACCCACGCATGCCAACAGCTGCCCCAATCTGGACTGTCCCTTCATTCCTGGCTCCCACACTTGGCTGCTGGCAAGGCTGTCCAGGAAAACCTTGTGATCTCCACTCTGACTTCTTCACCGCTAACATACACCTCAACCTGAAGATCCTGGTTTAATAGCCTTAGCCTTAAGTAAAGGCTAGTCAAATTCCCAGTTAGCACTTGGCTGGTTAAAAATTAGCCTTTTTAAAAAATAAATAAATAAATAAAAATCTTTGAGTCCCTTTCCCCCACAGGAAGCTGCTAACTAGGACATCAAGTCTCAGAATGAGGTCACAGAAATACTGCCTAGCCTTAGCCTCCCTTCCCAGCCAGAGCCACAGGTCCAGGATGAGGAGTCCTGGGTGGAAGGAAGGTCCTTCAGGAGGTGGCCAAAGATGAGAGGAGGAAAACCAGAGGCCAGCCGGGGCGGTGGTGGCGCACACCTTTAATCCCAGCACTCAGGAGGCAGAGGCAGGCGGATCTCTGTGAGTTCGAGGCCAGCCTGGTCTAAAGAGCCAGGACACCCATGGCTACACCCTGTCTTGAAAAACCAAAACCAAACCAACAAACAAACAAAGGAAAAAGGAAAGCCAGAGGCCAGTGCACCCTGTGGGTCTTTTCGCTCAAGGAGACCTGGGTTCAAAGCTGCACTCTGGTGCAAGAGTTGACCCTGAACAAGTAGCTTTGACCTGTGCACTTGCCTCTCACCTGCAAAAGGGACTTTTTACTTCTGTGGTGTTCACTGGACCGAACCACACAGCTCTGGATTGACAGTGTGAAGCCAAGCACCTGGAAGACCCTGGAAATGCCTCCTACGGAGATCCTAGAAGGGGCCATGTGATGGTTCATCTTGTCAATTTGATGGGATTTAGAATCACTATGGAAACAATTCTCCTGGCATGTTTGTGAGGGATTACCCAGGTTAGGCTGAGGTAGGAAGATCCACCCAACATGTTGGCAGCACTATTCACTGGGCTGGGGTCCCCAATAAAATAAAGAGGAATTGAGCACCTGAATTCATCTCTTTGCTCCCTGGCTTCTGACCCAACCCTAACCCTAACGACTAGCTGTCTCCTGTTCCTGCCTCACTTGGCCTGAGGGGCTGGACCTTCTGACTGTGTGCCTTCCAACTGTGTGCTAAAACAAACCTTTTCTTCCTCAAGATGCCTCTGACTGGTGTTTTGTCATAGTGATGAGACAACTGTCCAAGCCCAGGACAGAATCCTTTCTCTCTCAGGTATCACTGAATAGCCAGGTCAAGCTCAGCCAAGGAGGACAGGCTGGAAGGTGGGCAGATCTCTCCTGAGTTCTAGAGTTCAGGCCCCACATTCCCCACGTTTCTTTGCCACCCCTCACCCCTGCAGAAAACACAAAGGTTCTGGTTTCTAACATCTCCCAGCATCCCCTTCTAGAATTCTCAAAGCAGTATGGGGCTGGCATCATGTAGGAATTGGCAAGGTGAGGCCAGGAGGGTGGGGAGGAGAGGTGCTGGGCCCCAGAGGGCGATGAGGGAGGTAGGGCAGCTGAGATGTGGCCAGGTCTCTCCATGGGCATCTGGAGTTTGGGAGGGTCTGTGGATCTGGCTCTCACCACACCCAAGGAAACCTTAGGCAAATAAACAAGCAGCCAATACAGCAAGGCCTGTATGGGAGCTGCGGCTATAGTGTGACCAGTAGCAGGGACCAGAGAGGCCCCGTGGCCACAGCAGCGGAAAGGCTGGAGCAGGGTGGGGGCACAGTGGTGGTTTGGAGCAGGAAGTTGGGCCTGGGGTGCATGGGTTGAACTTGGCAGCTTCAAGGTAAAAAGAAAGGTGTTGATTCAGCCCGGTTCTTATCCACACTTCTTCTGAGGGAGGTTCCAAGTCCTTGCCTTCCACTTAAGGTCAAACTGGAAAACAAGACAGACAAGGAGCTGCCCCTCCATCACTCTGAATCCCCAGTTCTGCTTCCAGGCTGACTCTGGGCCTTGTCATTGAACAATATACCATTTCCGAGCCAGAGTTCTCAATAGAGGAGCAGGGGCAGAGACACCGACATGAACCTATTGTCTGCAGGTCCTCATTTGCTTGGAGGAGGAGAGGGGCCCAGAAGTGAAAGTAGAGCCCCAGGATGCTTTGCCACTTTCTGTGACCCAGAGACACTCATTCATACTGTTCCCTTGAGCTTCTTCAAGAGATTGAGTCCCAGAGACACAGACCAACTAAGCTCAGAGGTAGAAACATGGCGCTAGGGGTGTTGGCTCCTGTCTGCAACCCCAGCACTTAGGAGGATAAAGCAAGAAGATTGCTGTGCTTTGGAGGCCAGCTTCACTTACACAGTGAGTTCTTGAGCCAGCCCGAGCTACAGATGAAGATCTTGTTTTCAAAATAAAAGACAGAGACAGAACTACAGAGCCATATAGCCAGAGAGAAAAATGTGTGTGTGTGTGTGTGTGAGAGAGAGAGAGAGAGAGAGAGAGAGAGAGAGAGAGAGAGAGAGAGAGAGAGAGAGAAGGGAGGAGAAGAAAGAACAGAGACAGGGAGACGGGGAGACAGGAATAGAACACACAGCAGGGAGACGATAAACATATTCATAGGCCAAAGCGGAAGCAGGAACCAAGAACTGCACAGACAGTCCGGCTAGAGATGAGATTCAGGTTCCTTAGATACTCCTGAAAATATGAGGGGCTGAACACCAAGTCCCTCAGGGCTTGAGGGAGTCCCAAGAAGGTGGTCTACTGCCTCCCATCTCCACATCTCCAACACTAAGGCACTGCAGATTCCTGCCTCCCCCCCCCCAACCCCCCAGCTACCACCAAGTAAGTTAGCCGTTGGCCACTGGAGCTGATGGGTCACCCAAGGCACAGAAGCGGGAAAGGAGGCTGTGAACGTAGGAAGGGCATAGGGTACACACTGTAGGGCGTCAGAGGCAGTGTACAAGGGTGTCCACAGGAGACTTGGTGCTCAGGCATGGTTTGTGAGCCAGGTAGCGTGCTGGGTGAGTGAGTACAGGTATGTGGTGGGTGTGTCTAGTTCCATAGAAAACTCTGCAGTGTTAAGGAGGTCAAAGTGGTGGGTTGGTCCCCAAACAGCCCAATAAGAATCATGACTGAACAGAGCTAGTCACAAAAGAGGTAGCAGGACTTTGTTTTCTGAGCAGACAGTATGTCCAGGGGCCACAGGGCACTCTGCAGCAGCTTAGAACAACATGGCATTTGTTTCTATCAGGGATGACCCCAGTCACCAGCTAACTGGCCCCCAAACTCCTGAAGAAGCCGCTCCTCCCTGGCTGTGGTGTGGGAGGGCATGGTGGGATGGAGCGGAGGGATAGGAGACATGGTGGATATTCAGCCTCACCTTTTTCTGATCTGGTTTCCATCCCTCTTGTTGCTACATGCAAGTTTATTTTGTCCTTGCTCCTTGGGAGCAGAAAATGCCATATCCTCACCATGCTGGAAAGAGAAGCAAGCTCTCCTCCCCATCCCTTCCCACTCAAGCATCATAGGACATTTAAAAAAAAAATGTCCCAATTTTTAGTTAGAGAATGAGGTCAGGAAGCCCAAGGGGGGACTGCTTATCGGTGACAACTGACAATTTTCACTTCACCTTGAAACTCCCTCCTTATCTAGACGTGCTTGGCCCAAGCCCAGTTTTACGGCCTCTTTACCAGAGGAGAGAAATATAAAGAAGGAGCTAACCAAATGGCACTTGGGGTCACAGATTCAGCCAGGTCCCCTGTCACCTTTGCAGGGCCCAGAGCAAGAACACCGCTGGTGGTCCACAGACACAGGTCTAAATATCTTAACATTCTAATGGCATGGTGGCATAGGCCTGTAGTCCCAGCTGCCTGAGAAGCTGAGGCAGGAGGGCTGCTTCAAGTTTAAGGCCTGTCTGAATGACTTTGCCAGACCTTGTCCCCCCAAAAAACAAAACAAAACAAAAAGGCTGGGATATGACTCCAAGGTAGACTGTTTCCCTAGCACATACAAGCCCTGAGTTTGGGCCCCAGTACTACAAAATAACAACAACAATAGATATTTTAAAGTTATAGATCTTGTTAAAGAAATATCCAATATTTTTGAGATAAGGTCGAATATATACCAAGCTAGCCTCAAACTCTAAATCCCCCCCCCCAATTATCTAAATCAGCTAACCTTCTGATCCCCCTGACTCTGCCTCCCAAGCTGGGATTATAGGCAGGTTCCACTCTACTTGGTTTTATGCAGTGCTGGGGTAGACCTCAGGGTCTTGGGCAATGCTTGGCAACCCCTCCACCAACCCAGCTCCACCCGTTCCATAAATTAGTTTCTAGCACCCTACCTTGACAGCTATATCAGGTGACCTAGGAGACCAGGCTTAAATTCAGGTTTTCCTGCTTCCTGTCAGGTAAGTCTCACACCAGAATGACATCACTGTAGAGAGGTGGCTTCCTTCTCACCCTGGCTCCAGCCACCCCTGCCCTTGCTACCTTCCCACCGCCAGGGCAGCCACATTCTCTGCACCACAAGGACCACTGATACAGACACCTGGTCTCAGTCTACTTCCGGCCACAGGCCCTGTAAGATGGTGTGCTGGGCAAGCACTCTGCCAACCGAGCTGTGTCCCCAGCCCTGAGCGTGTGGTCCTGATGCTCAGCCCCACTGACTACATTTGACAGAAGATACTGAGAACAGAGCACTTGGAAGCACCCAGGCTAGGGCATGTGGGCACTGCCTCCCTTGCCCAGATTTTTAAGGGTACTCACGGGTTGGCCTTCTTTGATGGCCACCAGAGCTAGAGAAAGCCAGGGCTTGATGCTCTCCCTCCCTCCACTGGAGGGCAGTTCGGACAATCCCCAGGCAGGATTATTTATCTTCCTGGAAAAACCCAAGCCAGTTTGATCCCAACTTGTGGATTTCTGGAGGCGGGGAGGGCAGGGAGCTGATGCCAACAGGGAATTTCTGTCAAGCTGGGTCTCCAAACCAGAGCTTGTTCCATTTAGGCACAGCCCCAAGCGGGCCCCTGCAGCTCCCTGGCTCCTGCCTCACCCTGCGGATGAAAGACAACAGAAATGAGGTGACAGAGCCAGGAGTAAGGGGTTCTGGACAGCACAGAAATGGGAACCAGCAGGGGGCCGGGGCTGGTAGGGGAGAAGTGCCGGGCATCTCTCTTTCTGGACAAGCTTTAAAAAATTTCCACCCGGCCCCCACCCCCTGCAGATCGGCTTTGCTGTCCTACCCAGGAGGGGACACTTAGACCTGTTGAGCCATCACCAGGCGCCAGGACTGTGCTAAGCGCTCTTCACACATTTTCTCATTAAATCCCTGTAGCCACCCTATGAGGTGGGTTCTATCCTTATCCCCAGTTTCAAGTAAGGAAGCAAGTTCAGAGGTAGAGGTGACAGGACTCAGTGCTAACCTACCCCGAAGTTCCCCTTTCCTATAACTCACCGCCTCCTAGAAGCAAGCAGCTAGCTATCCCAGAACCCAAAAGGATGGTCAGAAATGAGCGAAAAAGACAAATGAGATAGTTTAGTAGGTATAGGCACTTGCTGCCAAGCCTGAAGATCAGAGTTCAATTCCCCAGCACCCACATACATGGTGGAAAGCAATAATGAACTCCAGCAAATTGGGCTTTAACCTACACACATGCATGCTTTTACACACACACACACACATATAAATTGAGGAAGAATTTACTGACAGTGATGATGGTGTTTGGGGAGGAGACTGTGGAATGAGGATCTAGATGGCCATGAAAAATTCCCTCACCTAGCCGCCACTCAATCTACCCAAAGACTCTTCCCCACACCTCAGGACTCTTTGCTTTATTTAAGTGGACCGGGAGGTCCCTAGCTGTCTCTCCTTTGTGGCTCAGGGAGCCCAGCATCACAGCTGGGTTAGCTCAGATTGGCTTTTTCAGAAAACCTTCCCTGGAGTCCTGGGAGACGGAGCCCCACCCTAAAGTCCAAATCCCACATGAGGGGGTACGGTCATCCCATCCCTGCCTTCCTCTCTGTCTCCGTAGCCTGACTCCAAAACACAAGACAGAATGAACCTGCTGAGCCCGGGCCAGTATTTCCTCACACACATCTCCAGGCTGCATCCATACCAAGTGCAAACGCAGATGACCCGGGGACACCAGAGAACCCAGGTCCCACTCAAGTAGGCAGCAGCTGTCACCTCACTTGCCCCCGAACAGAAACCTTTCGGTTTATTCCATCACTCCAAACGTCTGTGAAAGAGATTGCCCTGGTACCCATTCAGGACACTTGGGGTGACGAACCCCCATCCCACACACACCTGCTGCCGTCCAGAACATTTTAGGGTCTACTACCCGATGCTGCTTTCCCCAGCGCTCGGACTCTGGCGGCATCACGTACAGCCAGTGGGTCCTTTCAACTTCCTCAGAGTTTAGTCGCACGCACTCTCACTCACCAAGCCCAGACAGAGAACGTCTCTGGGGGTCCCTTAGGTTATAGACGAGGGCAGGGGAAGGCGCTGCTTTATCCTCCCGGGCTGCCCTCGAGGTCCTCAGTGGGGACCCGCCAGCATTGTTTGTCTTACCTGCAGGGACGAGACAGAGCCAGCGGTGGCCACCTGCTCTCGCCTGGTTTGCTTCGCAGAGGTTCTGGGCTCACCGGCTGGCTGGCCGGGGGCGGGGCCGAGTCGGGAGGGGCGGGGTCTCTTGTCCCACCCCAGCCCTAGCAGTGAGAAGGCTCTATGAATTTGAGGTGGCCAGTAGGGCCCAGAACAGGGTCACTGGAAGTTCCGGTTTCTTTTCTTCTTTCTCCCTCACTTCCCTTTTGAAACAGGGTCTTATGCAGTCCAGGGTTACCTTGAGTTCTTGGTCCTCCAGCCTCCAGATGCTAGGATTACATGCATGTGCCACCACTCCGGCTCAGCTCCCCCTTTCCTCCTACCTTTTTCTTTCACCTCCTTTCTCTTTCTTTCCTTTCTTTCTTCCCATTCTTCCCTCCTTCCTCTTCTTTTTCTTTTTCTTTTTCTTTTTCTTTTTCTTTTTCTTTTTCTTTTTTGTTGTTGAAGGCAAGGATTTACTCAGGCCTTGAACTAGTCAGCTAACATCAGTTCTTCCTTAGCCTCCCAAGCGCCAGGACACTTGACTTCCTGAGAATTAGAACACTTGGGTCCTCCTGACCTTCTAAAACTCCCTCTTTCAGACAGCCTGATCCAGATGGTCACAAGCCTGACTCCATCAGAAGACCCCAGCCCAACACAGCAGCGAGATAGCCTTGCCAGAACCTCCCTCCCCCTAGTCTGAGGCTCTTGCAAAACTGAAGGTGGGTGGGGATAGGGCCCCTCCTCTAAAGGTCAGCTCCCCCATCCAGGGCTCAGCCGCGTAGAGACTCAGGCTCTGGACAATGTTAGGTGTCCATCTTTTTCCTCTGTCCTTGCAACACAGGGCCCGCCACCCCCTCCGTCCCCAGACACCCTCGCAGGTCTAGGTCTCTCAGCTGTCACTGTTTAGCACTGGAATGACAGGCGTCCGTGAGTCCAGTCACATTCAAGGCCACTGAGCTTAGCACTTTCTGCCCCTGCCCCCCCCCCATCAGTCGCTAATTTTATTGACCTGTAAAAGGCACGTTCCTGGCTGGGGGGGGGGGAGGAACTAACTCAGGGCAAACAAAAGGCACCCAGGAGGAAGGACAAGGGCCCCTGAAGGGGCCAAGGATTCCCGGAGAGGAAGAAGGTCTCCTCAGAGCGAAGATGGATGCCAAGAGAGTGGAAGAGAAATTTTAGCTCTCAGTCAGCAAAGACCGGGAGAAGAGAGAATGAACTATTTTCCATCCACTCTGAGGCAGGACAAGGATGAAGCAGGAGAGATGACGGCTGGATGGAAGGAAGAACTGTCGTCCTCCTGCCACATCTCTACCCTAACCCTTTCCTCCCCCCCCTTGAAGGTGACTCTTGCCTGCTGGGCCTCCTACTACAGAAATAGCCCTTTCCCTGAAGAATCAACCTAGATCTCGCCTCTCTTAAAACGAGAACAAAAAATGTAGGCCTTTGCAGCTCATTCCCCTATGCCATGCCTACCTCATCCCAGCCCTCAAACCATCAGGTGCTCTTCACCCAGGTGAGAAGGGGGAATAGGAAGGGGGCGTGGGGTTAGAGCCTGACACAGCAGAGTGGGGGGGGGGACACAATGGCCTCATATGGAGGCTTTTTAGATCTGGGAACGGAACCCAGAGCCTCTTCTGTGCCAGGTGTGTTTTCTGCCTGTGAAGCCTGTCTTCAACACCTCTGATTTATCCTGTTGACAACCTACACGAGGGTCGGACAGATACCAAACAGATTTTTCTTTTTCTTTTTTTCCAGACTGGATCTCTTGTAGCCCAGGCTGGCCTCAAACTCACTAGTAGCCAAGGATGACCTTGAACTTACTTTAACTACAGTTATTGCTCACGTTGTGTGTGTGTGTGACGTGTGTGCGCACACGAATACACTGTGGTGCACGTGAGGAGGTCTGAGAACAACTTGGCAAGAATGGTCCCCTCCTCCCACAGGTAGGGCCTGGGGATTGAACTCAGTAAGGCTTGGAGCAACACTTTATCCAATGAGCCATCTCCTGTCCTTACCTCTTCAGGGCTTGGATTCCAGGCAGTTCTAGGGAGCAGACCCTAGGCTCTGTGGATGGGAGGCACTCGAATAACTGAGCTACAGCTCCAGTCTCAAGGGTAATATTTTAAGATTAAACACTACTATAGTGTGGAGAGAGGGTTAGAGAAAGAACAGGGCTACGATGGGAACAGAGACGCTTGGGAGGGTGTGCTTATATCTTTTTGTTTTTTTTTTTTCGAGACAGGGTTTCTCTGTGTAGCTTTGGAGCCTGTCCTGGAACTAGCTCTTGTAGACCAGGCTGGCCTCGAACTCACAGAGATCCGCCTGCCTCTGCCTGCCGAGTGCTGGTTTAAAGGCGTGCGCCACCATCACTTGGCTTTATGTGCTTATATCTTGATTAGAGGAGGATATACGTGGCAAAATGTATTGGAACTGCACATTATTAATATGAGGTTTATTTTCCATCAATTATACTTCAAAATAAAAAGTATTACATTATTTTCTATTTCATTTTAACAATTTTAATTTATGAAGGGCATCAAAAAGAAAACAATACAAAAACCCAAAAGCTGCCTGGGCAATTCTCCTATATCAGTTTCTCCACTCCATCCCAAATGTATAAGAATATCTGTGGGGGGCTGGAGAGATGGCTCAGAGGTTAAGAGCACTGGCTGCTCTTCCGGAGGTCCTGAGTTCAATTCCCAGTAACCACATGGTGGCTCACAACCATCTGTAATGAGATCTAGTGCCCTCTTCTGGCCTGTAAGTATACATGCAAGCAGAACACTGTATATGCAATAAATAAAGATTTTTTTTTTTTTTTTTTTTTTTTTTTGGTTTTTCGAGACAGGGTTTCTCTGTGGCTTTGGAGCCTGTCCTGGAACTAGCTCTGTAGACCAGGCTGGTCTCAAACTCACAGAGATCCACCTGCCTCTGCCTCCCGAGTGGCTGGGTTTTTTTTTTTTTTTTTTTGGTTTTTCGAGACAGGGTTTCTCTGTGGCTTTGGAGCCTGTCCTGGAACTAGCTCTGTAGACCAGGCTGGTCTCGAACTCACAGAGATCCGCCTGCCTCTGCCTCCCGAGTGCTGGGATTAAAAGCGTGCGCCACCATCGCCCGGCTAAATAAAGATTTATTAAAAAAAAAAAGAATATTTGTGACAGAATAAAGGTTCCCCCCTACCCTTGACCAGTGTACTACCCTGGGAGAGGGGAATGGATTGCTGGACTATCCTGCCCCCTGCAGTCTGGGCTAGGTACTACAGCCACAAGTGGTCAGTCCAGGGAGAGATCAGACAGGTTCTGGGCACAGTACTGTAGAATGTCAAAATCAGGTATTGAGAAGGGCACCCGGGACCACTTCTTGGCTTGGATCCTCCCGTGAGGGGTCTCCAGGAGTATGCCTCGGATTTTGAGCACCGGCAAGGTCACTGATTTGTAGATCATCTGCAAGCCCCAGACCTAGTGGTGGGACAAAAGTCAACATCTGGGTTTCTACCATCATGCAGTGGGCTCCCTAAGACAGGACTAGAGCAGAGACTATGGGTCATCCATGGCAGGACTTGTTGCCACTCTGTGTGAGGGTCTCTTTTTCCCAGATCAAGGGCCTCTGGGGTCTGGGGCTGAGAGCTCTTGGCCTGAGCGATAGCCCCTCACTTACCTCCCCACAGTTACTGCAGCTAATGGTCCCTCCAGGCCTCCAGTCCTTGAAGACTTTGTTAATGACCACAGGCTTCTGGGAGACCGTATAGTAGACCCTAGAGGGGATGAGGTAAACAGCGCCCTTCTGGAGTTCCTGTACCCCAGACTTCAGGCCCTGTAGCTGGCTGAGCCCCTGCCAGGGCAGCAGGGTTTTCTGCCTGTCAAGATACAGAACTTCCCAGAACCAGGAAGTCGAGACCTCAGAGGGTCTGCCTGCCCCGTCTGCACCCTTGTTCCCACACCCAAGCTTGGGAACTTTTTGACTCCCACGTGAGGGTTTCAAGTTTCCTTATGAATCTCCTCCTTCCTTATTTCCAACCCCAAGCTACCTCCCTTCACCTGACAGAGCGTTCTAGAAACATCCATTCTCCCTGACATTCCCTGGTTCAGTGTGCACCTGAGCCTCCTCATTGCCTCCTGGATGACGGTTTAACTTCCAGGCCCAACCTTCAAGATGCTCCGTGACCTGGTTAGTCTTCCTGCATCCCATCATTCCCATCTCCCTCTCAGGATGACTAGGCTCCCTCACCTCTGCCTAGACTCATCCTCCCATGTTCAAACCCCGCCAACCTCCTTCTCCTACCTGGGTGAAATGCTCCCTCAAATGGAACCCATTCGAAGAACCTTGGCACCGTGACCTGACACACAGGCGGTGTCAGTAAACAGGTTCTTAATGACTGTTGTAAGCAGAAGTAAGGTAGGAGGTAGAATGGGGCAGGGGTGGCCTAGCGAGAGGGGGAGTTCTGTAACTTAGTATGTGAATGACGGATCAGGAAGGTGTGTGTGTGCCACCAAGCTCCTGTGGAGGTCTGAAGGCAACTTCTGGGAGTCTCTCCCTCTACCGTGCGATCTGGGAATCAGGCTCAGGCCTCCAACTTGCTGTGTAACTGAGGGTAGCCTTGCCCTGCTGATCCTACTGCCTCTATTTCCAGAGCGCCGGATTACAGGTGTGCACCACCACCCAGGTGCCGGGGATAGAACCCACAGGGCTTAGCGTATTTTAGGAGAGCCTTCTCCAAACAGAGTTACACCCTTCCCCCCCCCTTTTTCTTTTTTCTTCTTTTATTTATCTTTTGAAACAGTTTCTCTCTATGTAGCCCTGGCTATCCTGAAACTAACTCACTATGAAGTCCAGGGCCCTTCTAGGACCATTCCTCTTTTTTTTTTTTTTTTTTTTTTTTTTTTTTTTTTTTGGTTTAGACAGGGTTCTTGTTTCCTTCATGGTGACGACTGCCCTGCCCCTGTCCAAGC
>NW_004949142.1:222864-228985 GCF_000317375.1 Microtus ochrogaster
CTGTCCTGGAACTAGCTCTGTAGACCAGGCTGGTCTCAAACTCACAGAGATCCGCCTGCCTCTGCCTCCCAAGTGCTGGGATTAAAGGCGTGCGCCCGGCTGACCCTCCTCTTTTTGAGTCCAGCCTGTCCTGGAACTGTCTGTGCAGCCAAGGATAACACCTTGAACTCCCAGGTACTGAACTACAGGCATGTATAACCACCAAACCACTACCACCATACCCAGCTACCCAGCTAGCTACTGGTTTGTTTTGTTTTGTTTTTAAGTGATGGAGGCCTTTCTATTGCCTTGGCTCTGAACTCCTAGGCTCAAGTCATTCTCCAAGCCACCTCACCTGACAGTTGGACCTGTCTTGAATATCCTGAAAGTGTGTAGGACCAAGAAGTTAGCTTGTAGCTAAATTCTTTGTATGCTAAATTCCAGTTCTCTTTCAATCCCACAATGGCCACGGAAGCTTAAGAAAGACACCGCCCCTCTGCGTCCTCGCTTGTGAGATGGGACTATGGATAAAACCTGCTTGCTAAAACGCTCTCTAGCCTCCTCCATCTTGCGAAAGTCCTTCCTTATCCTGCCAGCCCTCCCACAGCTCTCACGAGAAGCTGGGGTTCACATTGACGTGGTGAGTGCCCTCCACTTTCCGCAGGTCACTTCCATAGCCCACGGCCACCATGCAGTTGATGCAGAGGAGCTGCACGCGCTCCGCTGGGAACTGCCTCTGCTGACTCTCCCGCTGGGCTGCGCGCACTGCTCGCTTAACCAGAGCTGCCCGTTGCAGGTCCTGGATCTGGGCAGGGAGGGGGGCAGTGGGGAGGAGACATGACATGGACAGCAAGAGACCCAACCTCAGGAAAGCTCCCAGGGCATTTGTACCTAGACCCAGAAAGGACTTTTTTTAAAAAAAAAAAAATTATTTATTTATCATGTATATGATATTCTGTCTGCCAGGCCAGAAGAGGGCACCAGACCCCATTACAGATGGTTGTGAGCCACCATGTGATTGCTGGGAATTGAACTCAGGACCTTTGGTAGAGCAGGCAATGCTCTTAACCTCTGAGCCATCTCTCCAGCCCCCAGAAGGGACTTTTTTTGTTTGTCTGTTTGTTTGTTTTGTTTTTGAGACAAGGTCCTTTACTGACCCAGCTGGCCAGGAAGCCCAGAGATGCCCGGCCTCAGTCTTCCCAGAGCTGAGATCACAGGAACCCTTTGATATCCTCAGGTTTTTACTTGTCTAGGAATCTAAACTCAGTGCCTTGTTCCAATCTTATCATCTGCCTGTGTCTTTGTTTCCCTTCTGTTTCTAGAAGCTCTCTCAGAAATACAAAGTATCTGTCCCCACCCCTAGCCCCACCGTTTTTTTCTGTTGTTTTGAGACAAGGTTTCTATGTAGCCCTGGCTGTCCTGGAACTCATTCTGCAGATCAGGCTGGCCTCAAAAGCACAGAGATCCACCTGCCTCTGCCTCCCAGGTGCTCAGGTTAAAGGCCTGCACCACGACTGTGCACCACCCCATCCTCCCTCCCCGCCCCCCTTTTTAAAGACAGATTCTCAGCATCTCAGGTTGGCCTCAAACTTGCTGTGGTAACCAAACATAAGGGCAAACCTAGGACGAGGCCTGCTTCTAAGGTTATGTGGAGGACAGGCACTACCCTCTCCGGTAACATGACCCTGGCCTTCATCTTTCTCTGTATGGTATAAAAGTTCCTTGGATAAGCTGGGAGGGGACCCCAGGAGTGTGTGGGTGCAGTCAGAGTCTGCTGACCTTGGCCTTGAACTCTTGGGGGTCCATCTTCTGCACTGCAGCCACGGCCTGCTCCATCAGCACCTCCAGAGCCTCATTGGTCAGCTCCCGCTGCAGCTCCCGACTGCCCTCTGTTGCCACAAAGGAGTACACGCTCTGCCCAGCTCGAGCGCGGCCCCTGGCCTGGGAAGAATGGCAAAGGTCAGTCAGGAGTAGGCTGGGGTCCCTGGCGGTTCCTTCCAGGACTGTGGCAGTGGAGAGGAGGGCCCTAGAGTACCTGGACCATGGAGATCTCATTGGTCTGGAGCCCATAGCGTACCACCACATTGCACTGGGCGATATCCAGCCCCTCCTCTGCCACACTTGTGGCAACTAGAAGGTTCAGGGTACCATCCCTGAACTCCTGGATCACCTCTTGCTGGCCTTTCTGTGGAAGGATTGGTGGGGAGGAGAAGGTTTAGACGAACTACTCAGAGTCCCCAAGATCCTGTCCATCTTCCCTGGTGACCCCAATCCCTAGGGCCACACATTCTTTCTCTTTCTCCTGCCCTGTCTCCTCCCCTCCCCCCCTTTAAAAGATAGATTCTCCAGAATCACAGGCTGGCCTTGAACTTTTGGTGTAGCCAAGAATGGCCTTGATCTTCTACTCCTAAGGCTTCTACTGTCTCTCTTCTGGTCGCGGGAGCAAACGGCATTACCACACCTGGCTTATGGCTTTGGGCTTGTTAGGCAAGCATCCTACCACCAGTGACTCCTAAAAGTCCCCGTCTACCCGGCTAACCTCTGTTCTCCCACAAGGTGTCTCAAGGGCCTGACCCTCGGTCTTGAGAAACCACAGAACTCAGTCTCTTCCTGGCCCCCAGGGTTCCTACCCCATTCCCTGGGGCCCTTAGGCCAGGCTAGCGGTGGGGGTTGGGGAGGACAGGGTGATTTCTGTCATCTTAGCTCTAGGAAGATTCAATCCCTCCTTACCCCAGCCTTCCTGCTATCACTTGGTGCTGATGACCCTTCCCCCCGCTTCCCTATGAAAAGTCACCAACCAAAACCAAACACCTGGGTCATATGTGTGCTCTGGCTGGTATTCCCTGCTCCAATCAGCATCTGGGCTTTGATGTTCACTTTCTGTAGGCCAGGCTGCTGCCAAAGCCAGAGCAGGAGGGAGTAAGCACTCTGGCGGGTTCGGGTGAAGATGATGCCCCGAGGGTGGTTGGGGCTCCCAAATTGCTTCAGCAGGATCCCTTCCAGCATCTCCAACTTCGGATTCTCGGGCCCACAAGCTGCTAACTGGGCCAGCTCATTCTTATGGCCTTGGAACACCAAAACAGAGGCAGAGGCAAGGGGCTTAGGTCTGGATGTAGACAGGGCGCTCACAGGGACAGAAGGATAGGAGGACACCTACTCCTGTCTATCCCCTGAGCTATTCCAAGAACACACTTGAGGACATAGTTTCCTCTCATCAAGGCCAGCCTTATACAAGACACTGAGTATAGAATCCATTGTTCATGTACCCCAGGCTGGCACTCCTTCTCACTCTCGCCCAGTACCTTTTGTATTTGTTTTGTTTTGCTTTTTTGAGACAGGGTTTCTGTGTAGCCCTGGCTGTCCTAGAACTTGATCTGTAGACCAGGCTGGCCTCGAACTCACAGAGATCTGCCTGCCTCTGCTGGGATTAAAGGCGTGACTCACTGCCAGCTGGCTACAGGTTGGGCCTTGGAAACTGTTGTTTTAGCTTTTTTAGACAGGTTCCCAGGGAACTCAGGCTGGCTTCAAACTCACTGCCTGGCCAAGGACAACTTCTGTTCCTGCTTTCACTTCCTAAATCCTGGGATTACAGTCACGGGTACTTCACTTGAAACCAAGCTGGGTCTTTGCGCATGCAAGGTAACTGCTCTAACCATTAGACTGCACCCCAGCCCCACCCTGGAGCTTTTCTCTTTCTTTTCTCTTCCACCCCCACAGGGTTTCTCTGTGAGCCTTGGCTGTCCTGAAACTAGCTTTGTAAACCAGGCTGGCCTTGAACTCAGAGCTCTGGCTGTCTCGGCCTTCTGAGTGCTGGGATTAAAGGTGCGGATCACCACTGTTTGGTCTTTGAGCTTTTCAAACTTATCCTTGATACCAGAATAGCTTCAAGCCAGATTTTTCTGTAGTGTGTGTGTGTGTGTGTGTGTGGTGTGTGTGTGTGTGTGTGTGTGTGTGTGTGTGTGTGTGTGTGTGTACACACATGCGC
Organism: Microtus ochrogaster; assembly: GCF_000317375.1. Classification (NCBI taxonomy): domain Eukaryota; kingdom Metazoa; phylum Chordata; class Mammalia; order Rodentia; family Cricetidae; genus Microtus; species Microtus ochrogaster. The sequence continues at coordinate 226,829 of NW_004949142.1, forward strand.
ATACCCACCAGAGATCCCTGCCAGGTGTTTTCTATCACTCTCAACCCTTATTTTTAAATTTTCATTTTTTTTATTATCATGTGTGTACATGGCATGTGTTCATGGGTATGTGTACCATGACACATGTGTATTATTTATTATGTATACAATATTCTGTCTGTGTGTATGTCTGCAGGCCAGAAGAGGGTACCAGATGCTTGCATGGGAAGCCCTTTACCCGTGGAGCCACCCTAAGTGGTTTTTAAAATATCTTGGTTGAGGGGGCTGGAGAGATTGCTCAGAGGTTAAAAGCATTGCCTGCTCTTCCAAAGGTCCTGAGTTCAATTCCCAGCAACCACATGGTGGTTCACAACCATCTGTAATGGGGTCTGGTGCCCTCTTCTGGCCTACAGGCATACACACAGACAGAATATTGTATACATAATAAATAAATAATTAAAAAAAATCTTGGTTGAGGGCTGGTAAGATGACTCAGAAAAAAAACACCTGACATTTGAATTCAATCCCCAGGACCCACACTAGGAGGAGAGAAGAAACTTCGGCAAGTTGTCCTCTGTCCTCCACGAAAGTGCTGCTGTGGTACACGTGCCACACGAATGTATGCCTTCCTCACCCCACTTAGCAAATTAGTGTAATAAGTTAAAATATCTGTTTATAACCTGAATTAGTTTTTCTGCTGCAAACTGTCACACTTGAGGCAACAGGTCTGTCATACCAGCAGCCTTGGGTTTTGGTTGGGAAAATAAAGAGTCCCAGCCTCCCTAACTGACCTGGAGCGCTCTAGCAGTTCTGACCCCATTATGGCTCACCATCAAACAGCTCCAGCAGCCAGCGCTCCGCACGCAGCATCTGAGTTTTCGTGGCGCGCTCCCTGTGGTAGAAATCTTGCAACACGTCAAGAGCATCCTGTGCGCGGACGGTGTCGTGGGTCAACAGCGCGTCATTGTAGCGCTGCAGGTGGAGCGCGTACACCCGCCGTTGCTGGAGTCCTGCCTCTGCAGCTGCAAGCAAAGGACGCAGGGTCAATGTTCCTAGGTTCTTCTGCTCCTAAATGGTCCACCTAGACCACCTAGACCACCTAGACCACGAGTGTAGAAGCTCCACCCTCAAAGGCTCCGCCCAGGCAGAACCTCCCGAACTGCTCCTCACCAGCCTTGCTCAGCTCCACTACTTGCTGCTCGTAAGTCTGCGTTCCAAACTGCTGGCTCAGTTCAGGCATTGCTAGTTGCTGGTGAATTTGTTTCATAAGCTCTTTTAGCAAGTCTCCAAAAGGGTCCTGAGAAGGGAGGAATGACGGGATGAGGGGATTCCCATAATATGGCAGAGTTGGGTACCATGGAGGTACAATTTATCTTGGGAGTGAGAACATCAAAGGGCTGGCCTGCTGGGCGTGAAGTAGCATCGTGGCTGGAGAGCTTCTGCTGTCTCAATTATGCCTTTGCCCTGTAGCCTGGACACAGTGATGTCGAACCCTGGTTCAGCCCTGCCACTAGAGACATCAGCCAGTGCCACTATTGAAGAGGAGAACCGGTCCAGCCTCGACACCAAGTGCCCCAGCTTCACGTCTTGGCAGTACCATGAGCGAATCTCAACAGTAGGCTATGGACGCGGACTACATGTGCCTCAAAGCACAGAACACAGAAAGAATAGGTGGCAGCACAGAGGTACAGGCAAGCGGCCTGAAATGACAAGACCTGGGGGAGGTGGAGTCGGAGCCCAAGCCGAGCTTCCCTAACTCTGCACCGGACCCCAGCCTGCCCAGGGACTCCTCACGCACCTCTCTGCGCCTTTGGCAGAGGTCGTACTGCTTGCAGGGCTTCGGGTTGTGCTCCAGCAGCTGGGGGCGGCAATTCTCTGGTGACATGATGCGCCACGTATCCAGGTTGGCACAGAGCTGGAGGTGATAGAGAGGCATCACCGGAAAGAGGGGTCAGGCAGAATTTTGAGGAGGCAGAGTCCTGGCTTAAGAACAGGAAGAGCCTAAAGCAGGGGCATTGGGAGTTGGGGTTTATTTCTTCCGTGTTTGAAGGTGTGTCCTGAGTTACTAATATTCTAGGTACTGGTGTGAGAGAGGAACTTAGATGGACATGAACATGAAGAAACCATTGAGAAATAGCTAAGAATACATAATGGAAACACATTAGGTAGTAAGAATGA
>NW_004949142.1:229095-265502 GCF_000317375.1 Microtus ochrogaster
TTGTAGACCAGGCTGGTCTCGAACTCACAGAGATCCACCTGCCTCTGCCTCCCGAGTGCCGAGTGCTGGGATTAAAGGCGTGCGCCACCATCGCCCGGCAAACTCTGAAAATTCTAAAGCTGCTGCTCTAACAAAGCAGTGGGAACGGCCAGAGGGAGACTGTGACAATGACAGCGCTGCTCGCTGGGCACTCCAGGCAAAAGGAATAGTAAGTTCAAGAACTCCCACAAGCACAATGGGCTCAAGATCCTGGAAGAGATTGGTGTAGCCACAGAAGGAAGGGTAGGGTTGTAGGGCTGGGGAGAGGCCAGGCAGGCAAGGAGGTCCCCTAGTGGATCTGTGGTAGGAGGGCAGCAGGGGCTCAACTGACCTGTAGGATGTGGTCAATGGCCCCTTGGAGGTTGGTGGCCCTGCCAGTGCCTGGGGAGGCCGTGAGCCCCAGCACCTGGGGAAGGCGCTCTGTCTTCTGCAGCTTGTGTTCTAAGTAGCGGCTCAGAATGACGTTGTAGACCGTATTCTTGTGGGTGTGGTGACACTCGTCCACCACGATCAGTGAGAACTCTGGGGGCACATGAGGGACAGCTGTAAGCCACACCTGGCACCTCTTCCAGCAGTTTTTGCTTTGTGAGGTCCCCGCTCTTTTCCCCCTCTCCCTTCCTAACTTCGAGCTGCGCCCCAGACAAGGAGCAGGCAGGGTTGGCTTCTCTTCAATTTATAGACTAGTAAAGCGGGGCTCAGCTGGGGAAGGGGCTTATTTGCCCGGGAGCAGGTTTTATAACCAGGATTCGGCCTTGGCAGTGGGGCCCACTCATTCCCACAATGACTGGATCCACAGGTGTTCACAGGGCCCTGCCCTCACCTGTGAGCTCTACGTGTTCCTCATCTTCTGGGTTGACCAGCGCCAGCTGCAAGAGCTCTGCTGTGCAGATGAGCAGGTCATGGCTCCGGGCCATTAGGCCAAAGCCAGCTCGTGGTCCCATGTCCCCACTCAGGGTAGTCATGGTCCAGCGTTTATCCAACATGCTCCTGAATTCCTCAGCATGCTGGCTCACCAAGTGTACCTGGGAGTGAAGAATGCCGGGAGAGAACCTGGTTTGTGGTGGGGGTGGGAAATGGCAGTTATTGGAGGTTGGGGTGGGGGAAGCTGGGAGTAAGGTGACCCTTCAGGACATTGCTGGGTCCTGAACCAAGGTGAGAAGACCCAGCAGCGCAGTACTAGAAGAGACCAAGAACGGTCAGGACGACCGGAGACCCTGCTGTGGGAAGGGCAGACCACTCACCCTGTTGACCAGCACCACCACCTTGCCTCTGTCTACTGTCTCTAGATGCCGCCTGGCCACAAAAGCAGCTGCCCGGGTCTTGCCAGCGCCCGTGGGCAACCAGATTATGATATTCCTGCCTTCCAGAGCAGGCAAAATCACTTCCCACTGGTAGGGCCGCAGCTCCATTCTGGAATGGCAGAGGTTATCAGAACCCCTGCCTTCTAACCCCTCCCCCCTCCCAGACAGCACAATCAGCTGCAGAATTTGCCCTGTGCCTGGAATTCCAAGCTTCTCAGGGAGGTGGGGTAGCACACCATAGAGACCCACCTGGAACCTGCTGCAGCCAGAACTGGGGTGACCGTGTTGGAGAGAGCAAACCAGCCTGGTCTCTGCTGAGCCTTCTGGAGTTCTGGAAAGCCCGGGGCAGGCAGCTCAGGGATTAGAAATGAAACTGAAACAAGGGGAGGAGCCAGAGGAGCCGGAGCCCAGCCCATCCCCTTCCCAGCCACAAATAAAAATAGGATTGGGGTGGGGTTTAGTTACTGAGAGGAGTGCGCTTTCATTGCCCTGGTCCTCTACTTTCTCAAACCCTTTTCCCCAGCTGGGTTAAGGGGAAGGCATGGAGGTTCGGACCTTGGTTGACTGGACCAGGACCACCCCGGAGTCGGGATGGGCAAGTTCTTATTCCCCCTTTGTACATGAGACAGGCTGGAAGCCATTGGGAGAAGAGGAGAGGGGTGGCAGCCAGGCAGGTACATCACTCCTAGGAATTACAAGGGTCAGCAGCCCCAGTCCAGCCTGAAGTTAGGCTTCCAGGTTGCCAGGAGGAAGGACTGGAGGAGCAAAGGTCAGTCTACTAAATCTGAAGCTACACCCCATCCCACCAAAAGCAATCACACAGGGGAAAAAAAAAAAAAAGCTTTATTGTTCCCTCCAAGGGATTAATGCCAAGGAATGAATGGTCCTGGTGCCCCAGCCCTGGGGGACAGATGGACAAGACAGTGTAGGATGAGCCACAGCCCCTCATGGCTCCTCTAGCTTGGGCTGTTCCATCCCAAGGCGGATCGATGAATAGCCCTGACCCTGGAAACAGGCACCTGAATCAGGCTCAGAACTGCCAGCCTGCATAGCTCTGTAAGGACCAGGGCTGAGCAGTCCATTCCCTGGCCACCAGAGATTCCACAAGGGGCTGGTCCCAGACCAGACATCTCCCCAAGGTCGGATGCAATGAAGGCAGGAACAGAGCTGCAGGCTTAGGAGTGCCTGCTGGCTGAAGAGTCTGCAAGATCTGGGGTCCATGGCTGGAGCTTCTCCTGCTGAGGCAGGGAGAGGGGGGCCAGGAACGCCCAAATGGATCTGACAAGACTGGGGTGGACACTGCAGAGCCCAGCTGGGGACTACTTGTCAATGAGCCCCCCCTCCTTGAGCTTGAAGTAGAAGAACTTCTCCAGGGCACTGGCGCAGCGACAATATTCACTGTCTGGAGGATTGTACTCCCGGCAGTTGGCGATGACCCGCTGCAGGTCAGCTACAAAGAGCTTCCGGGTCACATAGTAGCGACTGCGCAATCGTTCTGTCATGGTCTTCAGGTCTGGGTCACAGAAAAGGGATATGCCTTTAAGAGGTGAAGGGATATAGCTGGGGTTGCTGACCACAGTGGGTCCTGGAGGGGTACCTGATTCAACACAGGCAGGCACAGATATGGGGCACATGCTGGGAAAATGAAGGCAGGAGGGTCCTTACCAATGGGGAAGCGGATAACCTCATAGTAGTCTGGGGCCTCTGACTTCTTCACGGGTTCCATGAAGGGCCAGGCACTAGGGTGTGACTGGAGAGAAGAGCTGAGCTGGGGACAGGTTCACAGTGCCAACTTGCCCAACCCAAGACTGCCACCCACTTCAATGACCCCTAAAGAGAGCCTGGCCTCCCACCTTGATCTGAGCCAGCAGGTTTTTGAGGGTCGTGTATAGCTGGTCAGGGTCCTTCAGCTCCTTGCTGGAATAGAATATGCCAAGTCTGAGGTGTGAGTCCTTCTGTCCCTCCTCCCTCGCCCTCATTCCCATGTTCATTCCCTAAACACTTACCCCTTCTCCTTTCCCACTGGCTTCCAGCCTGTCTCTCCTGCAAAGGGGAGAGAACAGCCCTAAGAATGCCTGCCCACACCCAAAAATGCCCTCCTGCCCTTTCAGCCAAGGCCCCTGCTCACGAATGCCAGGGACGCTCTCCACAGGGATCTGCCTCACTCCCTCCTTGAAGCAGCTGAGTCCAGGGTAGACCTTTCGGATCTGTGCCTGTTTGCGCTCAATCAACTTCTTGATGATCTGAGAAAGCAAAGGTCTGAGGGGCCAACTCGGGTCCAACCATCCCCAAGACCATGGTGACATTTACTTTTGACTTTTCCTAAGAAGCAGGGCGATAACAAGATCTGGCCCATCTCCTCCACTTAAACACTCGCACGGTACATGCCTTTGCACGTTTACGCCCGACCAATGCACACGCACAAAATCCCCATGAATACAGTACTCACCTCTTTTTGTTTCTTGATGATGTGGGACAGCTCTGTGTAGGGGATCCGGGGATTCAGCTCACACTCCATCAGCGTCGCTCCTTCATAGTCCTTGATGTAGCCCAGGTATCGGCTCTTGGGCACCTTGATGTCCTTGGAGAAGCCCTGGGTGAGCGGTAGTTAAGACCCAATCCATCAGCAAGGACTCTCTGACTTTGGCAGTCACTTCTGCAGGAGCACTTGAGAGACACATGGCACACTTCCTCCTGCATCCCTAAACACGCCTGTGGCAGTGAGAGCTCTACCTGCCTCCAGAAAGGCTCCAACCCGACTGCTGCACCTCCTCCAATCCCCTGAAGCACCTTCAGATTCCTGGCCCTGTTCTTCACTGGGTGGCGAGAGGCAGAGAGGAGACAGGAAGGGAGGCCCTTCCTCGCTGGTGACAGGTGCAACAGGGGACAAGAAGGGACTCTGCTACTGGAAGCTGTGCGCCCACACCTGCGCCCAAGCAGCAGGTATGGTGAGACCACAGCGCACCTGCTTTTTGAAGTAGCCGATGGCATATTCGTCAGCATAGGTGAGAAAGTAAAGGATGCTGTGTTTGATGTGGTACTCCTTTAGGTGGTTCATCAGATGCGTGCCATAGCCCTGTGTGGGGAGACCAGGGTTTATAGAGGAAAAGTGAAGGGTTTCTAGATAGCTGCTCTGGGCCACATTCAGCACACTTGATTCTTCACGGGCCCATCCTTCAGTCTGTACATGAGTAGTTATTAAAAGCCCCATTTCATAAGAAAAAGACCGAAGCTGGGACTATTAGCTCTCAGTAACTCTAATAGTTATCAACTCTCCCAAGGTATGCTTGTAAATTTCCCTGGGAAGAAGCCAGTTCACTTAAAAAGTTTTTGTCCCAGGGTGTAGTTCACTTAGTAGAATGCTTGCTCGGTATGCACAAAGACCTGGATTCAATTTCCAAAACTGGATAAAACCCAGCATGGTGGTGTGCCCTTGTGATCCAGTGCCCTGGGGGCAGGGACCAAAGGGTCAGAAGTTTAGGGTCCCCTGGATTACACAGTGTGCTTAAGGCCAGACTGGGATATATGACCCTCTCTGAAACAACAAGTCCCCAAAGGTTCATTTAAAAATCTTGCTTGTGAGCCGGGTGGTGGTGGTGCACACCTTTAATCTCAGCACTCAAGGAGGCAGAAGCAGGTGGATCTCTGTGATCTGAGAGTTCAAGGCCAGCCTGGTCTACAGAGCAAGTTCTTGAGTTCCAGGACAGTTAGGACTACACAGGGAAACCTGTGTATATCTATCTATCTATCTTGGTGGGGTCAGAACTCAGTCGTAGAGTTCTTGCCTGGTGTTCACAAATTCCTGTGCTTCATCCCAACACCAGAAAAGGAAAAAAAAAAAGGCTGATTTGGGTATCTTTTTTTGGTTTGTTTGTTTCTGGAGACAGGGATTCTCTGTGTAACAGTTTTGGCTGTCCTGGAAATCGCTCTGTAGACCAGTCTGGACTTGAACTCACAGACATCCTCCTGTCTCTGCCTCTCCAGTGATGGGTTTAAAGGCGTGGGCCACCATAGCCTATGCTTAGGTACTTTTTTTTAAAAACAGGTGTTTCCTGAACGTTCAAGGCAGAGCTGCCACCTTGTGGAAATGTCTGGTCACTACAAGAAGCTCTGAGGCACAGACATTCTGCCATTCTGGCTGAATTGGTCCAAATTCAGAAGCAGGTGGTGGGGTAGGGTCATGGTCAGGGCCACTGTGCTCACCTTGACCTGTTCATTTGAGGTGACAGCACAGAAGACAATTTCCGTGAAACCCTGAGTGGGGAACATGCGGAAACAGATCCCACCGATGACCCGCCCATCCTTGATCAAGGCCAGAGTCTTATGCTTCCTAAGAGAGAAGGGGCGTGTCATGGGGTTTACCTGTCCTTTCCACGCTCCCCAGGTCCCTCAACCCTGAAAGGCTGAGCCTTGGGAGAGGGAGGGTGTCCAGTGTGGAAGGATGGGGAATTCCAGGGACTCACGGGTCAAAGACGAGGCGGGCAATATATTCCTTGGGCATTCGTGGGAGTTGGTGGGAGAAGACATTCTGGAGCCCCACGAGCCAGAGCAGCACTCGCCGGTTGTCCTTGGGCGTCAGAGAGTTGCCGATGACATGGAACTCGATAATGCCACGACGCTCCTCTAGGCGAGCCGTCTCATCTCGGGCTGCGTTTGCTGAAAGAAGGCTCGTCTAGGTGGAAGAGCGGTAGTAAGCAAGGGCCTCGGGTGGGTGAGGGTCCCTTCCCTGACAGATCAGCAGACCGGGCTGCCTACCTCAGGTCCCAGCATGGCAGCAGGGTCCGTGATGGTCAGCATGACCTCATTGACCAGCTCCATGGGGATGTCACCCATCACACGGAGCCGCTTAGCATCCTCCAGGGTGAGGTTCTCAGGAAGCTTCCTCTTCTCCCCTACTGAGGAGGTTGACAAGGTCACCCAGGGACAGCAGGAAATGTGGAGGGAAGGGTAAATGGGGGTGAGAGGTCGGGTCAAGGACCCACCTGGCATGGGCTCAGCTCCCGTGGAATCCAGGCTCAGGGAGCTGTTGCTGCCTCCGCCCATGGAGGGACTGAAGATGGGGGTGGTGGGAACAACCGCGGCACTGACTGTAGCTGCATGAGAAAAAAATTAAGGACGGGAGTGGAGGGTGTGGTGAGGCCTTCAGAAGGAGCCAGGCCCCGCCAGCCCTTTCTCAGCCCCAAGGGATCTTCCTACTGCTACCACACCCCACCACTCTATCATCCCAGGGTCAGCAGGCCAGCCAGGGTGACCGAGGAGACCCTGCAGGGCTATGGGGCAACGTACCTGGTCGGGGCACCAGCTGGGTCCCCTCTGAGGGTGGCATGGTGAAGCCAGACTCCCAGATGGGAGAATTTGCCCCGTAGATCTCTTCCTCGAGCATAGACAGAAACCTGTGGGGACGGAACAACTGTCCCACAATTCCAGACTTCAACCAGGAGTAGCCTGGGTCAGACCCCAGAGGGATGAGAGGCCCGCCAGCCAGCCAGCCCCTGTTCTCAGTGGGTGGGAGCCAGTGAGAAGAGACAACAGCTTCTGTTGTCTGGGAAGGCCTATTACGTAGAGCGAGTCTCAGCTCCCGGCCTGCTGAGGGCCACTAAGAGAAAATAAAAGGACAGGACACAACCAGGATAGAGGTGAGGGACCCATTCATGGCATGATGTATGGCACAGGAAAAGGGGTCTAAGCTGATGCCACCCTATGCTGTGTGGCCAGGCAGGGTACCCAGTCCACCTGAATTCCCTTACTCCACCTCTGTATCAAAATGGTTTGAGAATCACCCAATCTTGCCACCTCTCGCTCTCACACGCCTGTTTCCAGCAAAGGTTTTTGAATAGGGAGCTCTGACCCAGATTCAAATGGGAGGAAAGAGAGGCACAATAGAGGCAAAGGATATAGAAAGACTAGAACAGAGACGGGAAAAGATTTCAGCACAAACGTAAACTCTGACTTCTTGGAGCCCTGTGGAGGGAGGGGTTCTGAGGCTGCATCCAGGTGCCCACAGGAAACTATTAGTAATAATCTAACAGGGGGTTGGGAGGGGGTAGCGTTAGCTCGGGCCATGTACCTGCCATCCCCAGACTAGCACATACTAGCAAGTAGCTTCTGGGCCATGGGCAAATCTGCCAGGTAGACACCCAGATCCCAGAAGGCCCATGGAGGGAGAGGAGGGACCAATCCAGGAAGCCTTCCTGGAAGAAAGGGACAACAGCGGGGACATGAATTTGGGGCGAAATCCCAACAGGCCAGACCGAGCCTTACTTGGGGAAGTGAGTGAGGATAAGGGTTCTCTTCTCAGGCACCAGCTTGTCCTTCTCCACGCGGAATTTTTCTAGCAGCTGCCGGCGGGTGACAGTGAAAATGGATCGCAGAAGGCTTCGGCCAAAGACATGGGTGGTCTCGTATCGGGGGAGACTATCACAGCTTTGGGGTACGTGGCAGTAACAGAGCCATCTGGGGGAGGTGGAGTGGGAGATGAGTGTGGAGACCACCCATGGATCATACAAGCCTCCCCCTGTGAGGCCCTGCCTGGGCTCACCTGGTATAATTAACCTTGTAGGTAGCCACATCCTCAGACTGGGACCGCTGCCGGAACTGAGCAGGGGTCTCCAGCTTCCAGTAGTTAAGGCAGAGCAGGAACATCTTGGAGAGTTCAAACATTGTCTGCCGCTCTCGGGGGGCCAGGTGGCTAAATTTGTACTGCACAAAGTTCAGGACACCCTGAGAAGGGGGGAGGGGGACAAAAGCAGACGGTGGCATGAACAGCCAGCAGAGGCATCTCAAATACAAGGAAACCCAGACCTTTCCAACTTCCACGCCCACCCTGAGGTCAGCAAACATGTGTCTCTTCTTTGAGCCTCAGCTTGAGGAAGAACAGACTCTACCCCTATGCTGCCCCTTAGGTCTGCTTTTCCAACCTGTCCTACCTGCTCAATGTTAGGCTTCTCAAATGGGGGGCTACCTAGGGATCCTTCCACTACTGGTCGAGTCATCTGGAGGATACATTTCCGTAAGAGCTGTAAGGAAGAGGAGTGGGGAGAAATAGGGGTAGCCAAGCTCAGAGTCAGATTCCCATCTCACACCAAAGCCTTGGCCCATTTCTCTTTGCAAGCTCACCTTGAAAAGGTAGAAATAGACCTGTTTGGTGTCTGTGTCCTCTTCCTTGTGAACAGACATGAACAGATTTTCTACATCTACTACCATTCCCAGGAGCCGGTTAATCTCATCCTCGGATACATTCTCCAGGTGGGATACATGGTCGGCTGCAAGATGGTTAACATTAGGGTTGAGAGGAACAGAAGAAGGGCTTAATTCTTGCATCTCCTCCTGAGGCACACCTTTGATCCTCCAAGCCTTGAAGGACAGGGAGACCCAATGTTCTCAGTTCTCACACCAGCCCTTGGGAGTTCCCTGCTTCTTCTGGGAAGACTTCCCTTTTCTTTCCGTGAGACATACATTCCCAGCGCACTCTTTCCTTAGGAAGTCTCTCTAATTTCCCTAAGAATCTTTACGGTACTTATGCACTCTGTCCAAACAGGAGGACCTAGCACCTGCCCTCGGCCCCAGCGCTAAAGACACTGCCTGCCTTACCCAAGGGGTGCTCACAGCTACGGCACAGCTCGCTCAGGTTGGCAGCTGGCTGCTGAAGGTCCATTCGAGGTGCGGTGGGGGGTTTGGGGTTTTTCCAGCCATTACACTTGCAGGTTTCATTGGCCTGGAGGCGGAAGGATCAGTCAGCTGATGTTGTACCCCAAGCGCCAGAACAGCTCTGAAGCTATAGCTTCGGTCCCATTCCCACCCGAGCCCATGGATGTCCCCAAGCCCCGCCCCTTTCACCTTAGGCCCCGCCCCCACCTTGCAAGCTGAGAAGACCCCTAGTTTCTCAAGCTTCTTGGCACGCGGCAGCCCCCGGACTTGCGCCTTCCTCTGGCTAGCGCGCTGCTGCTGACTCAGGCCAGGTCGAGCCGGATCCCCCCCACTGCCCGGCCCCCCACTTCCTACCCCGGCCCCCCCAGTCCCTGTGCTCCCGGCTGGGGCTGCAGCTGGGGTGGGGGTTGATGCCGGAGTAGGAGCCGGAGTAGGGGTTGAAGCCGGGCTAGGCGCAGGAGTCGGAGTTGGTGCAGGGGCCGGGGACTGAAGGGGCCGGGGCTGCGCGGCCGGGGCCGGGTTTGGGGCCTGGGAAGGTTCCGCCATGGCCTCCCCCGCAGCGGAGCGGCGCCGCGCTCCCAGCCCTAGGGCCGCATGGGCAACCGGCGCACAGTGCGCAGGCGTCGCTGCCCCGGCGCACCATGGGAGTCGTAGTCTTCCCTTGCCGCTCTCCATGCCTTGGCCTTCCGGACTTCGGTCCTGTTTCTTGGTTACAGACAGCCAAATCTTGCTCGATTGAGCACCCTAGGTTGACTGCTAATTTTTTCTATTTTTTTTTTTAAAGTTATCCGGGATAGTTATAATTGCTGTTCTCTTGGGAACAAGAGGAACCCCGGAACACTGGCAGCCTGGAGGATTTGTGGGCTCCGCCCTTCCAAAATCCATAGGTGGAAGAACAGGCCTGGGCCAGGGTTGGCTCCCACACTGCCAAAGCCTACCCCAGTGACTCAGAATTGTAGTCCAATACCGATGAAATGTAGAACTCTACATTTTGTGCTGTGTGGTGTTGACACAGATGAACTATCTTTGACATTCGGCTTTTTCTGTACTTAGGTTGCTGTTAAAGAGAAACAGTTTATTTTCAAAAGAACAGAGGCGTAGTTGTGAGTCATGCTGCTGAGGTAAAGAATGAAACAATCCCAGCCTAGGAGATTGTGTGTGAGAGAGAGAGAGAGAGACAGAGAGAGAGGGAGAGAACGGGCGAATTAAAACAACCAGAGAAGGCCGGGCAGTGGTGGTGCACGCCTTTAATCCCAGCACTCGGGAGGCAGAGGCAGGCGGATCTCTGTGAGTTCGAGGCCAGCCTGGTCTACAAAGGCTCCAAAGCTGCAGAGACAGCTTGTCTAAAAAAAAAAAAAAAAACCAGAGAGACCGTCAGTGCCGCCAGTCAAGCTGCAGATATGGCGGACATGGAACGGTCCCCATTTTTGTCCTATAAACAGGCAAATATGGCTCGCCCAGCTTTAAAGCTGAACAAATTTCCTTAATCATTCCCTTCCTCCCCGCCTATTCTCATCTTTTCCCTGCCTCCCCGGTGGTGGTGGTGGTGGTGGTGAGCCAGAGAATTATTAGCCATTTTCTTCTCCATCTGTTAGTTCAGGACTATGAAAGGTCCGGGTCCAGTTCTTTCACAAAGACCCGGAAGGTCCCTCTTTCGGTCCGGAAACAACCTTCTTTGCCCCAGGCCTGATTCTTAAGAGGGCAGGGAAGGGCAGGGCAGACCTCTTCAACCTCAACCTAGTTGTTCTATCTGGGGTGGAGTTGAAAATCCCGCATGAGAGATGGCTCAGCCGTTAAGAGCACTGCCTGCTCTTCTAAAGGTCCTGAGTTCGATTCCCAGCAACCACATGGTTGAATCAGTAGGAGACTAGATCACTAATAACCCGCTGCTCGCGAGGACGATGGACAAAGCTGACTTGATCTCTGCTAGCCTTTGCCCCTTGGAATGCGAAGAGTGGGCGGCCCCCAGAGGATGGGGGAGGGGGAGCCCTCGTGCCCTTCTCAGCAGTTGCTCTCTCGGATGCGGCGGGTAGGGAACCATTTCTCCACCGGGCAGCACCACCGGGCAGCAAGAACTGGGGGAGAACCGGGTAGCGTCCCGATGTCCCAGTGTGGCTTTGGCTGAACAAAATCAAGCGGTCACACTACCCGTGCGGCTGCTCAAAGATGATATGCCTGTGGTGCAGGGTAACGGCCGTGCCAATACAAGTTTCCAGATGAAGATGGATGCCCACGGTTTTGCTCCGGACGACCTGATGGTGCGGGTGGACGGTCAGAACCTGACGGTGACAGGTCAGCGGCAACATGAGTCAAATGACCCAGTCAGGGGTGGTTACCACATAAAGCAGACAGTGCACCGGCAAATGCAACTCCCAAGGAACATAGATCCTGCGGCCATGACTTGCAGCCTGACACCCTCTGGCCATCTGTGGGTCCTGGGACAAAACAGGTCGCTACCTCTGCCTGATGCCCCAACAAGCCAGGCCCCAAGACACAGGAGCCACGGACCTAAGAACTCCAACCGATCCTGACCCATTAAACAACCGAGATGTGTGCAGCAACCTTGGAGTCCCTCAGCATTTTTCCTAGGGGTGGAGGGTTGGAGCTGCAGGGAAGAGGTGGCCAAGGGCATCTTAGGTAGTAAGCACACCAATAACCAGGCTTCCGGTTTTGCTGATACAAACTGGAGGTGAGTGTGGACTTAGGCAATAGCAACACCCCAGCAGGGAGCAGCAGAGGGCTGGGATGGTCCTGAACCAGGATAGACAGTGCTGAACCTGGCACTGGGGGTGGGGTGGGGTGGGGGCTGAAGGGGACAGAGGTGCAGATGGACTGCAGCACTGCTCTTAGGATCAATCCTCAGTGGTCCTCTTCAGGGAGAGGACAAAAAGATGGGTCTCAGAGTCCTACCAAAAAACAAAACAAAACAAAAACCCCTAGGAGGTCACTACAGACACCAACAATATTCAAATACAGGTTGTGTATCTTTTAATGTAAGCTGAGGGGAGCCAGGGGTCAGTCCCAGGTCAGTTCTATCCTCCTAAACTATCAGAGCTGCCAACAGCAGGAGCCTTTCTTTTGGTTACCATGACCACCAGCATCCTCTCACATGCAGAGGGTAGAGCCATTTAATCAGACTGGATGATTCGTTTATATTAACTTCAAGAAAAATAGAGAGGATATGTATGGCCTGACAAACTCTGCAGAGAAAGACGAGGAAGACAAGTGTGAGGTCGATCGATCGGCTGACTATATTGACAAGATACTGATTGGTTACATGTTGAAGAAAACATACAATACAAAATACAGAAAAAGTTGGTTCCATCCCCTCCCACTCCCCCCCTTGACACCCCCCCAAATACTCATCATCGTGATTTGGTCAGAACAGGGCTCAGAGCCAGAGGTCAGGGTGACCAAGGGTGGAGAGGTCCTGGGCCATGGTGTGTGGCTGTCACAAATGATGCTTAAGTAATGCTGTGGTTTCTCTCCCAGTTGGGAGTCAGATGGGGAGGGGCTACAGCCTGACGACAGCCAGCTGAGGGAAGCTCCGCCTGTCCCTTCCCCAGCCCAGGGCCTATCCACTGTCCTGGGACCAAGACCACTCCCAGCAAGGTAAGATGTGGGTGCTCTTGCTGAGTCTGCTCTCCAGCAAGAAGGAAAGAAAGGGGAACTGCTCCAACCCGTCCCCACAGACCAGGGGCTCAGGAGCGTAGCTACTACCAGCAAAGGGCAAGTGGGAGAGCAGCAGAAAGGGGACTGGGAAGAGCAGAAGATCATATATATTAAAAAAGTGACTTAAGACTTAAAATTGAATTAGTATTTGTACAGAAAGGTGCAGGTGGAATAAACTCCCTTCGGCCTAGGATCAAAGTTATGCAGAGAATTCATGATGGACCCCTCCCCTGCCCCCAGTGGTGGCCCGAGTCGTTAAGTGCGATTGGTTAGAATGGATTCCAGTCGGGTCATTCTGGTGGAGGAGTGGGGGCAGTGGCAGGCAAGGGGGCTCAGTTGCTGCAGCACTGGCTTCGGCTGGCTGGGCTGCTCTCCTGCAGATCCACACCTCTGTTCCGGCCTGGAGCACCAGCTACATTCTGGGGCTCGTTCTTGGGAAGCTTCTTAGCTGTTTGGGAGAGAAGGGGAAATACACCTGTGGGGTCACCCCAATATTTTCCCCTAATAATGACAACCAGAATTCTGGAGGGCTTGTGTGCCAAAACCAGTTACAAGTGGCACTGCCAGTATTTGAACCCAGGCAGGACGACTCCTAAGGCAAATGAGCTAAAGTCGTATGGGGGAAGGAATGGCAATAGATGGCTTTGACATGGGCAGGGAGTATAAACATGGAGACTTTGGCCCAGGCTTTAGAAAGCTCTGCATCTGGGAGTCAGCTAGACAACAGTTTTATCAGATAATTTAAAATGGTGAGAATTCTGTTAGTGAAGGCACCCCACAGACTTGCCAGAGACCAGCACAAGCCTGCTTGGGAGAACAGGGGAGATGCAATTTACCTATTGCCATGAAAATTTCATTCACGTTCATTGCAGTTTTCGCTGATGTCTCCATGAACAGCAAACTGTTGTCATCTGCATAGGCTTGCGCTTCCTAATTCAGGAAAGTGAGGAAGAGGGCAGGAGGTGAATGCTGGCAGACAGTAGGGGCTAGGGTCCAGCATAAAATCTTCCCTGCTCTTGGTCCTTATAAAACAGAGACTGATTGGGCAAATGCAGGGGTTTCAGGCTTAGGGCTCTTCTGTCCTATTTTCCCAAAATACCAGCATCACCTAGCCCCCACTCACACGCTACACACACCTCCCAGTTCACAAATACTGGCAGATTCTTATTTAGCTTCCCCAGGTCCACTCTGCCTTGCCATCCATTCTGATGCCACTTGCTCATCAGAATCACTAGTAGGCAAGACATTCTTCTAGAAAGATACCCTGCAACTATACTTGCATATCTGGACAAAAGCATGAGTACGTGGACACTACCTGCAGCACTGTTTCTAGTTCTCAATTGTTACAAACAACCTAGGAGGCCCTCAGTTAGATAAAGGAAGAACTGCAGAGCAGGGTGTGGTGGCTCACAGAGGGAGAGGATCAGTTCAAGGCCAACAGCCTAGGTTGCGGGCTACAGTACTCCACTTCCCTCCCTCCCTCTCTCACAGACGATGACTACTGTAACAGTGTATGTGGTATATGGCATACTCCCGTCCATCTGTGTAAAGAAAATGATTCACAAATGTACACATTTTTGGTAAGACAAAAAACTGGGAATTCTGGATAAGAGATGCTGATGTTCTAGGATTAAAGAGACTAAACTCATTCTCTATATCTTCTTGGGCTATTTAAATTTTACTACATGAATGCATTGCCTTAAAAAAGTACTTCTGGGGCAGGAGAGATGGTTCAGCAGCTAAGAACTGACTGCTCTTAAAGAGGACCTGGGTTCAAATCCCAGCACCCACATGGCAGCTCACAGCTGTGTGTGATTCCAGGGGATCTGACACCTGCACACAATGCACATAAAGTTAAAAAAAAAGAAAAGCACTTCTGTCTCAGTCCATTTGGTCTATAAGGCAAATGTGCAGAAGCGTCACCTCCCCACTCCACCCACAAAAGAGCACCGTAAAGACAGCTCCTTTGTGGCCCATGCTTGAGTCATGCAGGGCAGCAGAAGAAAGCTGCTGCCCCCTTATAGGACTCGAGGGGCCTGGGAAGGCCCCCTCACAGAGCCAGCTCACCTGAAACTCCACGGCTCTCTTGCTGGCCAGGTCTGCCTTGTTTCCTGCGAGTGCAATGACGATGTTGGGGCTGGCCTGCCTCTGTAACTCCTTCACCCAGTTCTTAGCCCGTGCAAATGTATCCTGAGGAGACAGGATCAGAGACATTCTACTCTGTCAAAGGGACAGAGACATTCTACTCTGGGCCACTCACTAGCAAACAAAAACTGGCACAGCCAAAGGCAACTGATAAGTCATCCCTTAAGATTCTCCTGAGAGCGTCCTGATAAACAGGATCTGCCCATATCTCAGTTGGGACTAGAAGGCTAAGTGAGAGGTAATAAATGCGACTTTTATATCCCAATTCTTGGGGCTTTACAGAAATGAAGGGCAAGGAATAAAGGAAGAAAAATCTTTACTGTGTTGGTGATGTCATAGACCACGATGGCTGCTTGGGCCCCCCGATAGTACATGGGGGCCAGGCTGTGATAGCGTTCCTGTCCAGCTGTGTCCCAGATCTCAAACTTGACCGTTGTATCGTCTAAGCAGACAGTCTGTGTGAGGAAAGCCGCTGTAAGAAAAAGGTGGGTCATTATGCAAAGAGGAACTGGAAACCACCTGGCTTACTCTCTGTTGTGGATCTGGCATGTAGAAGCCTGTCCACACAGGGCAGGTGAGGCCTATGTGTTGTCTGGGAAGTGCCTGCAAGGAGCCGTCTGAGAGCTACCCTGCAAAGCACAGCAAGAGTCAGATAAGGGAGACCCTGGGGAACCCTGAGGCCAAGCCCCAAAGGGTGAAACCCCATTCCCCCTGGCCTTCCTTCCGCTGCCCTTCACAAACCCACTTCAGCTCAAGGGTGACTGTGACCTTCAGTTTCAGGAAGGCAATCTCTCTGCCAGGCTGTGGCTGGGTGACTGGCTTTCCAATCACCTCTGCCACCTCCAGGCACTCCAGCTAGCCACCATCCCATTCTTACTGTGACCCCAAATCGTTCCTGAATGGCCAACCTGTGGTTTGAATACAGACTCCACTTGAGATGGGAACACAGGGCACCAAAAGAAATATGCTTTGTAGGAGAATCCCGGAGCTGGGACAGACATGTAGGGTTCTCCACACCCTGGACCCAGCAGAGGATTATGACAGCCCTGTGAGGAGCCTGGGCGCCACCTCACTTCCCCCTCTAGAGCTCCTGACAGTGCTGAGGAGGCAGAGAGAAGACTGCTGACGTGGCCCATTCTGTCTCCAGCTGCCTGGAAACCATCAACCAAGCAAGAGAGCAGAGGATGACTAGGGTCCAGGGTGGCCCTGGCCTCTCGAGAGTCACACTGACTACAGATGCCAGAGGCTGAGTCCAGACCCTTATTTACCTCCTACATGCTGACCAATGGGGAATCAGTGACACATTCTGAGCTCCAGAAAGGGTAAAAATCAGCAAGAGAGGACAGGACATGCATACTGCCCTGCAGAACTAAAAGGATCCTCTGAGAGCTCCCCCTGATGCCAGTCAGGTCAGTGGATGAGGTAGTCACATCCACACAAATAATAAAGAGGGGCCGGGCGGTGGTGGCGCACGCCTTTAATCCCAGCACTCGGGAGGCAAAGGCAGGCGGATCTCTGTGAGTTCGAGGCTAGCCTGGTCTACAAAGGGAGTTCCAGGACAGGTTCCAAAGCTACAGAGAAACCCTGTCTCGAAAAACCAAAAAAAAAAAAAAAAAACCAAAATAATAATAATAATAATAATAATAATAATAATAATAATAATAATAATAAAGAGGCTGGACCAAAACAGGAAGTCATTTTCAATCTCTAGCTAATTCTTAGCAGTCACGCTTTTTGGAATGAAGCGTGAAACTGACTGCTGGGTCCAATTCCAGGGCCCACTGAGGAAAAAGTGCTCCCAGGCCAGACAGATTTAGTCTCTGCACAGACAGCTTTCTTTCTCCTCAAGGGTCCCCAGTCCCCCAACTCCCTCGTGTTCACTCACCTCCAATTGTGCTCTCCTGATACTCGTGGAATTGTCCCTTGACAAAGCGGAGAACAAGGCTGGATTTGCCCACTGCAGACTCCCCCAAGAGGACCAACTTAAACTGACAGATCTTGTTGCCAGCAGCTGGTCCATTGGGTCGTGCTGCACCTCCCCGACCAGCCATGGCCCGATGATGCTAGGTAGCAGTACCAATGAGCGTGGGGGTGGGGCCAGTGCTATGCAAAGAGGCACTTAAGGGGAGGGAGGCCTTCAACTGCAGGGGAGAAACAAGAAGGAGGGGTTAGAACAAGACTGTCAAAGGTGCCCTCCCTAAACCACAAGTATTCCCCCTTGTCCTTCCTGGTGACCGAGATAATCAATCTTGCCCCTTAACTCCCAGCTCTCCCCACAAAGGCTGAGCTGAAGTCTTCACTAAACTGAAAAATTATATAGCCCCTGGGTCTACAATTGGCAGAGAGGTACAGAATCAAGTGGCTTCCCAACTTTAGGCTCATGGGGTCCTGAGCAAACACTTGGATTTCCCTCTCTCAAATACATACATTCACTTACAAAATCCAGGAGAGGAATGGATAGATGCCAGCATGAGTCAACAGACTCTTTGGGCTCCACCTCCAACACCCCAAAAAGGGGCCAGAAAGACACTAGGATTTAGGTCAACAAACAATAAGCTTGTAGTCTTGTGCTACGACCATAGCCTGCTCTGGGCAGAAGCAGAGTGTGTGGGGAGGTGGGTGAAGGCACAGCGAGTCCTGGCAGTGAGTTCCTCAGATAAGACGCTTATGGGCACACAGAGACCAAGGCCCGGCCTCAGTGAGTTGTTATCAAAATAACTAGGCTTGTACCACGTAGAAGTGACTTTTTTGGTCTGAGGCTGGATTCTGTACCAGAACCAAAGTAATGTTCTCTCGCTTGTCTTAGGCCTCTTTCCCCAGTCTTCTCATTTTGGATGGACCAGAAGTCTCACACACATTAAAAAACAAACCACACAGAAAAACAAACATGCTCTGAAGCCAGAGCTCTGCTCCCAGTCTCCGCTGCCAACTCTCCCTTTTAAATAGAGAACTCGCTTCCATTCTCTGCTGTCAGAGGCAGGGGTAACACAAAGAAAGCATTAGGGGGGGGCAGGGGTGGAAGCAAACATGAGACACTGAGACCTGCGCCCCTCACAGCTGGCGCTCCAGCCCTGATTTTACCACTCAGCTCCAGAGGCTCAAGCTTTTGGGAAGCTTGGAGCTACACAGAAGTATGAGAAGCCTATAAAAGACACCAGAGCAAAAGACAGCAGAACACACAGAGAATGCCGCCCTGCCCTAGCAAGACAGTGCAGTCTCGGGACAGGGGTGAGATGAACAGCGCCTGTGGGAAGCTGACAGCGAAGGGCCCGCTTTGTTCAGCTCAAATCCTTCTCCACATCCAGAATCTCCCAGCAACTCATTTAAAAAGTGAGCTTCAGGAAGAATGATTCACTAACCAGGAACAACGATTTCCTTTCTGGGCAGCACCAAAGGAAAAAAGCTTTGAAATGGGGGCCACCTCTTCCCCAAACGTACAAGGAAGGAAGTAGGAGGGGGCAGTCTTCAAGTTGATTACTAACCAGAAATGTCATTTAAAGATGCCATAGGTAAGCTGCTTTCTCATTCACCCTGAACAAGGAGGACAAGGCCTGTGCAGTTTCGTCAGGACTTCCTCACAATGCTCATGTGTGTTCTAGGAACTCGGAGTGCTGACCCCAGGAAATGATTCTGAAAGACAGCTAGCATCCATGGAGAGATTGCACTATTAGCTTTTGTGAGCTTTAACACAACCTTCCATTTTTACAGACATAACTTGACAGCAATAAGCACCCTGCTCAGGGACACCCAGCGTACAATTTAGGTTCCTTCACAGAAGTTCATTTGTTAGAAGGCTATTCTCCCTGCTGGGGAAGAACAATGGGGGCCACACCCACCCTTGGTGTTTGGTTTTGGGTAGCTGCAGTAGTTTTGTGGGCTCTGCTAGGTCTAGTTCTAGCAAAAGTGACCCTGATCCTGTAGTCCTTGAGTACACCCAAGTGTGCGAGGGGCCACCCCATACAAGGCAAAGCTTCAGCCAGAGGGAAACCACAATGGAATTACAAGTCAGTGATTACCCTGTGTGCACATGACACACAGGACAAACTATTCAGCCAGAGTATAAGAGAAGAATGGGGAGGGGGGTAAGGGGAACAGACAATCAAGACCTTGATGCAAAAAAGAAAACAACAACAACAACAAAGAAAAAAAACAAAGCAGTTGTGGAGGAGACAGTAATCAGAATGGGCAGCAGCCCTCATCTAGCTGAGAAAAACAGGTAGCCAAGTCTTGTGCCTACCAAACCCACAGCTTTGCAAACCTGCCCAGACAGAAAATATATGTGCATGTGTATGTATGTATATGTATATATAAAGCCAGAAAGGGAGAAACCCAATTCTCATCTGGCAATTCTCAACCATGTCTGTGTGTAGAAGCCATCTGTGTGGCTGGCCCGGAGAGCTCATCCAGGGTCAGAACAGAGCCAGCCAGCTCTCTGCAGGTGCCACTGAAGCAGAACCAGGGATAGAGCAGCTAGAATGAAGCAAATAAGCAGACACCAGATTGTGGTGCCACGAGCATGACTGTCTCCTCTCTCACTTAGCCACCTGAGCTAAGTCAAAGCAGGACTATCAGTGGCAGGGCACACAGGGTTAAGGCTAGTGCTGAGAGTGCATCGCCTTCTCCACAGACACTGGTGAGCAGACCCTGGCTTCCCTAGTCACTGAAACAAGTTCTACCAAGCTGGCCTAAACTGGCTGCTGACATGTTCTTCCTGATCACTGGTCCTGCCTCCAGAGACACCTGAGCAGGTGCTTATAGCACTTTTTATGGTCTGTTGCCTCGTGGTTTTCCTGGCCCCAAGAAGGAATCACATGAGCAGCAAGTGTCTGACTTTTTCAGCCAATAAAGGACTAAGCAAGACAATTTTTGTCATGAAGCAATACAGAGATAAGAGCATGTCTGAGACAGGTAGGTCATACTCAGCTTCCCAAGAAGCTCCTCTTCTCCCAGGACTGGAAAACCAGAAGACAGATCCTGGCAGGTGGTAATAGTGAATGAATTCATGGACTGAGCTGTCCTGCCTCTCTCTCTCTCTCTCTCTCTCTCTCTCTCTCTCTCTCTCTCTCTCTCTCTGTGTGTGTGTGTGTGTGTGTGTGTGTGATATGTGTGTATGTGTATGTGTGTAAGGAATCTTTTCTCCTGAACTAGTAGCAAAGATATTCTGTATTTTAGATCAAGTGATGTCTTGGAGTCAATCAAATCCTGCTCAAGAGCCAGTCACCAAAAAGTTGCCTGTAGGAGACAGGATGAGTCAACAATGTTTCCCCCTGAGTGTTTAGCAATGGTATAGCTTCAGGCCCACGGCAAAGGACTCTGAAGATCCACTTCCCAACCTTCTAAATAAGAATCCTCGTGGTGGTGCACGTCTTTAATCCCAGCTCTTGGGAAGCAGAGTCAAGTGGATCTTTGTGAGTTTGAGGTTGAGACCAGCCTGATATATAGAGTAAGTCCTAGGACAGGCTCCAAAGCTGCAGAGAAACCCTATCTCAAAACAACAACAACAAACAAAAACAAAACAAACAAAAAAAGAAGAAAGACCACCTAGAATGGGCCCCATCCCCAACTTCACGCCTTCCAGGGGAAAGGCGAACATGTCCAAGGACTTGGGGGCACTCTGTTTAGTATGTCTTTTCTTGTAGTACACACAAAAGGGCAGAGGGAACCAGGCCCCTGAACACTCAACCTCTGCACAGGCCAAGAAAGGACAAGAAACAGCAAGAGTTGAACACTGCTCTTCCCTGTGTTGGCCTGACTGTATGGACTCTGGGTGCCTCAGGTCTGTGGCCACTTTTCTCATCAGAACCCACATTAGATCAATTACATCAGAATCTCTAAAAGCAGAGTACAGAACTCAAGGCTTTAAAATAAGCTCCCCAGTTGGGTATAGAGGAGCTCACCTTTCATCCCAGCACTGGGAGGTAGAGGTGGGGAGCTCTGTGAGGTCAGAGGCCAGCCAGGGCTACACAGTGAGACCCTGTCTCAAATAAACAAAGAGAAGTAGCTGACTAAACACAACAAGAGTTACAGCTGATAAGGGAAGGTCCATACTGCCCACAGACAGACCATCGAGGTGGGGCGGGGGCCTTGCTCTACTAAGCTGAAGACTTCAAGACACCAAGTGCTGTGGCAATGTTGTCCCCGTGAGACATGATCACGCATGCACTGGTTTCACACTGCTGTTCTTGCCGGCTTCACAAAGGTCTAGCGATTCCAGCTGGTGGGTGTCTCTGGTGCTTCCTGTTTGCTTTAGAGACTTCCTCTAGCCGCAAGTGAACACAGCCTGGATTGGGAGCAGATTAGAGAAACCAGACTGGAGGCCAGAAGGTGGGTGGAGATGCAGTTACTTAAGGTTAGCTGCTGGCAGAGGGAGTAGGTTTAGGGCTGAGAACCAAGTGGCCAGGCCCAGAGCTCCAAGGAGGTGGTCTAGCCAGATACTTCCGCTATCTTTTACTCTTTTACTCTGTGAAAAAAAGAGTTGAGCTGGAGAAGGCACAGCACCCCTGAAACTTGTTAGTTTAAGAGAAGGATGCACTGGCCTGAGCAGGAGAGGTAATTGGGCTCAAAGGCTAAGGGGGCAGATATTAAAAGGAAGCCAAATGGAGCCAAGGATCGCTTCAGAGGCCTCAGGGAGCTGAGGTGATGACTGACCCATAGTCTCAAGAACACAGGTCACTCTCACAGGGAAACCACTGCTAAAGCACACTGGAGCCCAAGACAACTCTTCCAGAAAGAAGAACAAGGAAACAGCAGCTGCCTGGAGCCCCCTGTCCCTTCACCCGACCTCATCATGATAGGTTCAGGCTCAGAGGGGGGCACTAACTCCAGCTTTAGTCAGCTGGTTAGTTCTGTGACCTTGGCTTAGTCACACAAGTGGTGCCAACAGCTTTAGCTCCTTATCTACAAATGGTATTATTTAATGCTAATTGTATTGGGTTGCTGCAAAGGTTAAATAAACATAGGATATACAACACAGAATTAAGAGGAACAGAAGGTTCCAAGTGGCATCTTATTAAACTACAGGCTAGCTACTGACTTAATTCTGAGTCCTTGGTTGTTAGAGCTTAAAGGGCCACACAGACCTAATCCTAACTATGTCAATTACAGAGAAGGAAGACGAGGCAAGGTGAGGTGACCTGATCAGAGATGCACAGCAAGGTGATGGCTTGACAACCCATGACTCGTAATTTGTAAGGCTAAGAGATGAAAGAAAAGCCAAGGTTATCAACGTCAATCTACTAAGGATAACAAGGAGTCAATTTTCAATGTGTGATTTATACTTATGTAGAGGTCAGAGAACAACTCTGAGGAGTCAATTCTCTCCCTCCACCTGTGGACTCTGGGGACTGAACTTAGGCCAGCAGGCGTGGTAAAAGTGCTTTTACCTGCGGAGTCATCTCAACAGCCCTAAGTATGCGTCAGTAGAATAATGGCTTTTAGCAGGGAAACACTTTTGAAAATGAGTTAAAAATTTTAGCTAGGCTGTATACTTTAGATTTGTAAACTTAACTAAGTACACAAACTACTTTGTATATGAAAGTTGCAAGTTAACAAACAAAATACTTATGATCTTTTTCATAAAACGATAAAAAACTAAAGGTTAGAAGTGAGTTAGTGAATTGGGAGTGGTAGCATACACCTTTAATTCTAGCACTTGGAAAGCAGATTTCTGTGGAGTTGAGCCCAGCCTCACGTATACAGTCAGTTCCAGAGCTACACAGTGAAGCCAAAAAATAAAAAAATAAAACAAAATATATACAAAACCAATTACCTCTTCTATATATAAACCATTTTCAGCTTTTCTCTAGTATGAAAAGATTCAGAACACAAATACAATAAAAAAGACATTGCCTAAATTGGAAAATGATCAAGAGAACAAAACACCCAAATGTTAAGGCACAGGATGAGCATTAATATAAAGATAGCTGTTCAATGTATGTTAAAGCTGTGTTTACTATCTAGACTTAGCTATGGGTCAGAGAACTATGAAACTATTTAGCTATTCCTTTTTTTTTTTTTTTAAAGATTTATTTATTATGTGTACAACATTCCTTCCATGTGTGCCCACAGGCCAGAAGGGGGCGCCAGGTCTCATTATAGTTGGCTGTGAGCCACCATGTGGTTGCTGGGAATTGAACTCAGAACCTCTGGAAGAACAGTTAGTGCTCTTAACCACTGAGCCATTTCTTCAGCCCTATTTAGCTATTCCTGAAAGAAGCAGCCAGCATGTTTCTGCTGAGGAGAAAGAGGTTACAGCAGTGATGCTCTGTAATCCCACCAGGCCAGGCTATCTGCAGAGGGAACAAAGTTTGGGGTCTGGGGAGGAGAAACGAATAAGGTGGTAGGACTCTGGCACTGCTGTACTCAGGGTCAGGGCTCATCTGCAGAAAATCACCCTACAGTCCAGGTGGAGTTCTGGGAAGGACTTTCATGGAAGCCATTAAGCAGCTGAAGGAGATGCAGGAAATGAAGGGTAGCTTCTGTTATACAGATACATAGATAACTTGGAACCATGGGAATGGCCTAGAAGTATGCTCAGAGTCAGCTGGGTTCTCTGCCACTGGGACAGACAGAACCCCTACCTGCGCAGGCCACCCAAATCTCTTATCTGGCATTAGTCTCAATGAATTACTCATTCTGGAAAAGACCAAAGTGTCAACCTCATGGAATTCCTTAGAGTGCAGCCCAGGGTCCCAACTCTGGCAACTCCAGCAGAGAGTTTAACTCTGGAAACATCATTAGATAACCAAACTGAACATTTTTGCCTGGAGTTAGCCAGAAAAAGAGCATGGTGAGCTCCCTAATCCCTTTCCTTCAGGTGCTGGGTAGAACTAAGGACAGATGCCAAGACAAGTCAGACTGTTGCCACCTCTTAGCTTCTAGGGTCCTATCCTAGAAAAAATATGAAATTCTCTGAGAACTGGAAAGATGGCTTAGTGGGTAAAGGTTCTTGAAATCAAGCCTGACAACCTGAATTCAAGTCCCCCAGGACCCACAAGGTAGAAGTGTCTAATGTGTCTAAGTGTCTAACAACCTCCACATGTGCATACTGCACACACAGACATAGACACAAACACATATGATTAAAATATAGGGAAGAAAGAAGAAAAGAACTCCCTTCCTGCCCACCAAGCTGCTTTCTCAACTCCCCATCACAGGTGAGATCCCCCGGGCCAGAGGAAGCAGTCAGCACTAAATTCCAGGCAAAGATGGAAACGTCCAGCGACATTCCCTCTCCTTCCTGCATAACGTAATAATGTCCAAAGATTCCATGACTGATGAGCAACTAGAAGAGTCTCAGTCACTAGCCCTGTGTGCCAAAATCCTGCCTAGTGATTCAACATTCCTGAGAGAACTAGGGCCTGACCCCCAAAGCAGCAGTCACTGTGGCAGATCCTCAGCCTCAAGCCAAAGTTCAACTAGAAATGTGGCCCTTTCTGCAGCACAAACCCACACACATGCTCAGCGGAGGGACCAGGAGTTGAGGCTACAGCTGAACAAAGGCTTGCTCCCCTTCTACTGCTTGTACTAAGCGGCAGGATGTTAAAAAGGCAGCCAGCCCGCATGCCTCAGCCCGCATCTGTGGATGAACCAGCATGGAGCACAGGCTTTCTTGACAGCAGGTGGGAAGGATGGGAGATTCCCATTGGCCCACAACTCTCCCACTGCTCTTGCTGTATGTAAATCTCTTGGTTTTGGAGCTTTTGTTTGTTTTTGTGCTTTTCACTTTGTGGAGAAAGTTTCATCAGCCTGGAGTTTGGGGTCCATCTGCCTCAACCTCCCAAAAACCGAGATCACAGGTGTACACCACAATGCTGGTTTCCTATGTCTGTTTAGCTGGTGCGGTTATAAACTTACTTAAGATGTTACTAACTGGGATCTCATCAATGCTGGGCTTGTTTCCCTCTCTGTCTCAGGAGGAGCTCTACAGGGGCCAGGAGTGTGAGCCAGAACAGCTGCCACTTCTGCTGCCCCCAGACCCAGCAGGACTGCAAGGACCTCTGCTAAAGTCAGGGTCATCAGCAGCACCTGTTCTCTCAGGCACTCACTCACACCAGTGAGCTTCCCAAACCTTCCTGTCTTTACAAACACCCGACAGAAGGAAACCAGCTACCATCCCTGCCCTCTTTGTTTCGCCGCCCGTACTTCCCATGCAGCCAGCAGAGGTGGTATCTACAGGAAGGCAGGAGGGAATCAGACAGTAGTAAGCCAAATGTTTCCTGCCCAGACAACACAGGCACATCGTGGTCAGAAGCTGCCCAGCTAACAAGAACAAGGTCAAAGTTCTCACTATGAGATTTAAGGGACAATGGCTCTTGGAAGCCAGAAAACACTATTTCAGACAAACTCTTCTTTCTTAAACAAAAAAAAAAACAAAAAAACAAACCATAATAGTGGTGTCAGCTGAAGAAGGGGTTCCATCAGACAAATTTCAATAAATTAACCACACTTCTGCTTCCACAGTCTACAAAGACAACTTACTGCAGAGGGTAGAGAACTTGGTAGCTTGAGTGCTGAGAATGGGAAGGTAAGAGGACTCTCAGGCACTGTCGCAGATGAAAGGGACCATGTTACAAAACTCCCAAAGGCTGGACTGTAGTTTTCCTGTGTTTAAGCTCAAGCCTGGCACACCATAAGGGGTCATAAATACGGTCAAGTGAACATGTGATACAGGTCAGCCTGGTTAAGTTTGGCAAATAGATGGGGACAGCTGAGAGCTCACGCCCACAGCCATTTTCCAGATGACTTGGATCCCACCCCAAGAGTACTCTAGACCAGTTGAGACTTCTGACCCAACTCCTCAGGCCTATGCACAGTAGGATTAAGCCAGACAAATATCAAGTCCTGTGACCATCACTTAGGCTAGCCTTGTGCTGTGCCCTGAATGCATCCCGGAGCCTATAAAAGGGAGAGACTGGCACCTACATCCAGGGCTACTGGAAAGATGATGCATAAGAGAATGAGCCCCTAGAAACACTCAACAATGCAAGTGGGGCAGGGCTTGCCCCATGAAACCTCCCGTGTAGCAAGTGGATCCTCAACCCGTGCCCAGACACCATGGCCCTTATCCTCCAATGTCCCTCATTTGAAAGAGGCAGCCTTTCAGTAGTTTCCTGTAACAAGGGCTGCTTTCCTAGAAGACTTACGATGGACTGTAACAGTCCCAACTTTGAATTATCTGGAGAGGGTACCAGGCCATTGGCTGACGGAACCATCACCATCCAATAAATCTCCCCCACCAAAACCAATCACAACCCCTTTAAAAGCAACAACAAAAAAGGATGACTCTCTTTGGAGAAGCCCACATCCATGCTCTGAGTTTTTTGTTGTTGTTTTTGTCTTTCCTGAGCATTGCTTTTAACCTTCATGTTTAAAGTTTATATTAAGATACTTTTAACAAATCCTGACTCTGCTTCAATAAGTTAAATAAAAAAAAATTAAAAATATGAAAGGTCCTAGCCGGGCGGTGGTGGCGCACGCCTTTAATCCCAGCACTCGGGAGGCAGAGGCAGGCGGATCACTGTGAGTTCGAGACCAGCCTGGTCTACAGAGCTAGTTCCAGGACAGGCTCCAAAGCCACAGAGAAACCCTGTCTCGAAAATCCAAAAAAAAAAAAAAAGAGAGAGAAAAAAATATGAAAGGTCCTAGAATATGAAGCATCTCGAAGGCCTCATTCCCTTATGTCCATTTCAAGGCCTCTCAGGAAAGGGAAGAAGTGATTCAGCTGCAGGGGAAGGGGCAAGAATAGGGCAGCTGACGACAAAACCAAAGTTGAGTTCCTTTTAAAAATGAGGCTGCAAACGCTAGAGGTTTGCAAATTGGCATCACTCATGACCACAGAGTCCGAGCAGCTCAGAGAGCAATATGATGACTAGGAGAGAGCAGCCAGGGTGAGGAGGCCACCCACAGCCTCCTCAAGCCTGGGTTGCTTCGGACAGAGCCACCTGAAGGGGCCACACTCAGACGTATGTATAGAGGCAAAGGGCTGGTGGAAGGCTCAAGTTACAGATCTTCAGAGGGTAACTGCAGCAAAGGATTTAAGCTCGTCAATGATTCAGGATCACATCTCCAAGGGCTTATCTGCCTTGAGCCTGCCTAGAGCCACAAAGGCTACAACACAAGCCTTTCCAAAGGAGAGGTCTGTTCAGGAAAGGCAGCAAAAGAGGTGTAACTAGACCACCTGGGATTTCATATGGACTTTCAGCCCAGAGTCCAGGAAGGTTTGGTTGGAGAACTCAGTGCTCAAAGAGAATGATTACACCCAGCACCTCGCCACAAACTCCAGAGTAAATACCCAGTGTGACCACTGCTTAGCTCAGGTGCAGCATTAGGCAGATGGGGACTGTGAACGGGTGAACAGAGGGCAGCAACTTGCTGCTAGGACCGAGTGCTGGGACTGGAGTGGATTCTCACCATATGCTACTTTGCTGCCTTATCCAGCTGTGGGACTGCACAGACTACCACCAGAAGGGGCAGCCTGCACTCATCCTCTAACTCCAGATCAGGGCGCTAGACAGAAAATGTTTGCTAAACAGGCCCGGGCAGGAAATACACAAACAGCATCTTGTGCCAAAAAGTAAGGAAATGCTCCAAAAACAAAATCAGAAACCCTCACAATGACAGGGGTAGGTCAAAGGGAGCTGAAAGAGCAGCCTGTGGTCAAAGACGAAACAATGTGAGGAAGCAATGCAGATTACAAACCAAAGTATAAAATTAAGTTTCTGTGAGCCAATACCAACAGATGAATAATTGAATAAATGAGAATAAGCAGGTCTCTTGCATCAGGGGATTTAATAATTCATATAGCTACTTCACCCTCCACGAGGGGGACTTGACCTGCCACTCTTCAGTGTTGACTAGACATAATGACATTCTTCCAGAGAGAACAAATAAAGCAGGGGACAACTTTATAATGAAGAGCCCTCAGCCTGTGTCAGGCTGACACTGACGATGAACCACACTGATTATGTGTACCTTAATACAACAGGACACAAACGGCACTTTATATTGGAATCGTCTCCCTAACCCCGACCACTCCTAACCCCAGTCTACTCAGGAGAAAAATGTTCAGCAACCCATAAAATATCTGGCCAATGACTTCAAAACCATCAAGGTCACTGAAGACAAGTGCGATCCTGAAACTACCTACCTAGAGAAGTCTACGGAGATGCAACATCCAAATGCAGCCAGGCCTGCTACAGAAACAGGACAGTCAGGTGCATGAAGCATGGACATTCTGTATTAACAGTAATGTAACATACTATAAACAGGGAAACAGGGGAACAGGGTCTAAGTCTTGAGAGGAAACTGTACTATTCTCCTAAGTTTTCTAAGACTACTCTGAAAAATTCACTAATGGGGGAAAAAAGGGAGGAGGCAGGAGCTCATCCTGAAATAAGATGAGGTTTGAGGCCTGCTATTATTATAGACTCACAGTTTTGAAGATGAGTTCATTGACTGGGAACAGGGATAGGAGGAGCTAAGTGGGAGAAAGCACAGCCCAACACAGCAGGCCGGAGCAGGGAGTTTAAAGGCCATGCCCTTAGGATGCTGATTGCAGGGCTGCCCTCACTACTGCTTTTGTTTGTTTGTTTTTTGGTGACAGGGCATAGAACCAGAGCCTCAAAAATGCAAGGTAAGTACTCACCTACTGAGCTATACGCCAGAACTGCTAGTGCTTAAGCCCAATATCACATTGTGCAGACATGCAAAACAGCACCTACTGACCAGAGCAAAATTCAACCCCACTGATCCCTTGCTAAGTGCTGCCTGGGTGGGTAGTCTCAACACAACAACTGCAGAAAGTGTAGAATAGTCTGTCCTGCTACCAGATTTACTCTGCAGAAGCAGCTGAGGCTGGGGTGCTGTGTAGCTAGCCAGAGCTGCGCCCATCTTCTACTAAAGCCTTCACAGGAAACGGAGATTTGAAGAGCTCTGCCCTCTGGAAATTGGTTTGTATCCTACCTGATCTGCATTATCTGTCTGGTACCAGCTATTCTGTTTACCTGTTTGCTCTGCTATCTGTGTATGAGCAGATGAAGATAGGGCTCAAGCTTAGAAATGAGCTGGGGCTAGGTTTGTCCAGCTTTACCTGGACAAGCTGTAAGTTTGGGTAGGGGAGTGTTAAGGAAGCAGGCAGGCAGGCACTTCAGGGCAGAGTTTCATGTCTGTGCTTTCCGTTAGCAGCTGTAGCGAGGGGCCTACTATGCTGGACATGATCTGTGGTCTGCAGTGCTCATCCATCTGAGATAGAAAGAGCAGAGAGCCAGCTCTGATGGAGAGAGGAACTGGTACCTCCTCACAAAGAAAAAGACTTGCAAGTCAAGTCTCAAAAGAAAACAAGGAAAGCAGCTTCCAGGCAGGTGAGGTGGACATGAGTATTTTAGGCAAAGGGAACAGTATACACGTAGCCTCGAGAGAAGAGGCTATCCTGCATAAGGAGGATATTATCCATAATGAGGAATGAGCACAAACTCTTGCCCTGCCACTCAGAGCATGGTTCCTCACTGGAACATGCGCCTCCCTCCAGTGGTCTGAGGATGAAACAGAATATGCTCAGAGTTCAGAAGAGTGCCTGGAACATGTCAGCAAAGCTCAGTAAGTTGAGCTTTTAGCCAGGAGTGGTGGCACACGTCTTTAATCCCAGCACTTGGAGGCAAGGACAGATGGATCTGAGTTCAAGGCCAGCCTGGTCTACAGAGTGAATTATAGGACAGCCAGGGCTACACAGAGAAATCCTGTCTCAAAAGACAAAACAGAAAAATAAGTTGACCTTTAACTAGTACCACTGCCTCTGTGTATTAGGAGATGCAGTTACTTTGAAAAGCAATCAAACCTTTTTATATGTCATGCTCAATACAAAGAATGCCCTTAAAGATTATTTCAAGGTTCTTTTTTTTTTTTTTTTTTTTTGGTTTGTTTGAGATAGGATCTTGCTACACAGCCCAGGCTGGTCTCAAATTCATGACTCTTCTTTTCAGCCTCCCAAGTGATAGACAGATGAAGAACCTCATGCCTGCTAGGCAAGTGATCTACAACTGAGCTGCAGAGCCTCAGTTAGTGTTTTATATCAGACAGGCTCTCACTAAGTTGTTTAGGCTAGTCTCCAACACACTACATAAACCAGGCAGGCCTTGAACTCAAGATCCTACCGCCTTAGTCTCCCAAACTGACAGGATTCCACTGGGCTCTGTCACAGTACTGAAAGCTTTATAACCTACATTTTGGGACATCCTAGTCTATAAGCTCTGTCCACAGCAAATGGCTCTAACGAAGTAGCCCAACTCCACCTTGGTAGATCAGTAACACTGTGCTCACCTCCCAGGAAAGAAGCACTGGGCTCAATTTTTTTTTTAAAGGTACAATAGCAGGTGTGGTGATATACACTCCTTTAGTCCCAAAATTCAAGGCAGGGGCAGGCAGAGCTCTTCGAATTTGAGGCTAGTATGGTCTATATGCTAAGTTCCAGGACAGTCAGAGTCAAGTAGAAAGACCCTGCCTCAAAACTAAGTAAATGCAGTAACTCTGAATAGTATAATCATGGTGACTGCCTTAGCAGTTTCTTCTGTTTGTTTTGTCTGTTTTTCTTTTTTGAGTCAGGGTCTTACTATGGCCCAGGCTGCCCTGAATTCATAGAGATCTTCCTGTCTCTGCCTCCCAGGTGCTGGGATTAAAGCCATGAGCTGCCATGCCCAGCACTCTTTCTGTAAAAAGAACTATAACCCACATCAATTCTGCTCAGTAACTATGAGATGAGGGAGCATGTGACATCATCCAAATACCAGGCATAACAACAGATATTTGACACTAAAATTGAGTAAGACTTAGAGATGAATTATAATAAGCCTTCAAAAACCCCACCTGCCCACCAGAGGCCACTTTGTAAGGATCTGTTCTGTCCTTGGCACTGAACTTTACCTTTTCCCTAACTCTGCAAGAGATCTGGTATTTCCATTTATGGAAGAAACAGGTTCAGAGAGCCCAATTCACACAACTGGCAAGCAAGGGACTGAGGACGGAAACTCAAGTCCCTGAGTCTGAGCCTCCACTGTCTTCTACCTATACTGCCCTTCTGACTGCTGAGCAATCTGTAACCCAGGCTGGCCTCCAACTTCCTATGTAGCCCAGGATGACTTTGAACTCCGATCCTCTGGCCTCCATCTCCCAAGAGTTGGAATCACAAATGTGCCTACAAGCCTGGTTTATGCAGTGCAGAGATGGGTCTCATGCATGCTAAGCAAGCGCTCACCCACTGAGCTATATCTTCAGCCCATTAAGAAGGCTCTTTCTGGGCTGGTGAGATGACTCAGCAAGTAGAGGTGGTTGCCACCAAGTCCGAAGACCTGAGTTTGATCCCAGGACCCACAGGGTAGAAGTAGAGAATTGGTTCCCTCAAGTCTTCCTCTCACTTCTTTCTGTGCACAGTGGCATGTGTGTGCACATACACAGAAAACAAATGAGTGCATGTAGGTTCCTTAAAGGAATCCTTGCTTGGTGGAGGCCAGTTTGAATTTGTGAGTTTGAAGCTGGGCATAGTGGTGGACATCTTTAATCCTAGCACTTGGGAGGCAGAGACAAGTGGATCTCTGTGAGTTCAAGACTAGCTTGGTCTTCAAAAGCAGTTCCAGGCCATTCAGGACTAGACATTGCAACCCTGTGTCAAAATCAGCATGCAGTATCAAAGGGGACTCAGAAGGCACAACCCTTCAATCCTGCCTGGCGGGACCCTTCAGTTTGTCACTTTCACTTTCATTTTCTAGTCATTTTGAGTTAAGTTCTGGAGAAATTAATGACACATAGACATTAGCAAACACAGGCTGGAGGCTCTTTACCACAGCCTCCTCAGCAAAGGGGGAGTAAAAGAGGGCGGAATGTTGGGAAAGAGAGGGAAGTCAAAACGGAAGGCCATGGTGAGGAGGCCAAGAGCCTCGATTCAAGCCCCTGTTCACAGGTTCTGCAAGTCCATTCATTTAACAAGACTCTAAGCTTGAAGGAGAGCCTGTTTTAGAAAAGACAAGGGTACATTCGAACCCAAGCTCCAACCCCTGGCTCTGACCACTTCTAACTGTTGGCCCCAGGGGAAGAACTGTCAGTAAGGTGGGGACACAAATACCTCTCTCCAGGACATTGTGAGGAGTAGGCTATGGGAAGAACTCTGGGGCTTTATATCTTACAAATAAGATACATACTTACACTCCTCCTAGAGTGAACAGGCAGAAAGGCCAGCTATGTGTGAGGAGCGAGAGGTGAGGCAAAGAAATTTTGAGAGGAGGCCCTCCTCTCCCAGCAGGGCAGTGACAGGCTTCAGCTGGGCCTCTCCAAAGTCTGAAAGCCAAAAGTGGTTGCGGAACCACACAAAACTCTACTGCCTCCTGTCTCTCTAAGATTTTCTCCTCAAAAGCAAGGCTCAGAGTCACAGCTGGGAGTGGATGTCCAGACAAAAGCCAGAAATGCCCATGAGAAGGCTCGCCTGCCTCAGCCAGGGCCCCATGAATCCCAATCCACCCCTGAGCAGGTAAGTCTAGCAGAAATCAATCGCTGGGAGCAGTCGGGTTCACTGGTTCTCCCTGAGAAGCTCATGCTGAACAGACCAGAGGCTGGCTGGGTAAGGGATTCACCAACGAGCCCACACAGAAAGAGAGTGTCTCATTTAGCCGTTGACTCTAATAAGGAAGGGGTTTCTTTATTGTCCAAGAAGTAGTAAAATAAATACACCACAGAATTAGCTTAAAATGTTGTACTAACTGGACACCGGCAACTGTCCAGAAGTAGGTCAGAAAAAGCTCAAAGCAAAATTTTCAGCTCTCATGTGATAAGTACTGTCTTAAGGTGGTCAGGAATACCCGAGAACTGAACGGCTTTCCCACTCTTCCTTCACAGCAGACAGCAAGGGTCAGCTGGGACCTCGGACTCTGGCTATTCCTCAGAAAGGTAGTCTCTGGCCTGTACTTTGGCCACTTAACAAAAGAACTTTCCAACCTGGTCAGAAACAGCAGCCTATTCACACACTTCAGTCCCAAGGAAAACACAAAGATCTTGCATCAATTCAGTTGGGGGAACTGGTACTTTATGACACGGACAGCAATTCCTTTCGCTACAAAAGCTAGAGCTGCCACTGTGATCTGGACGAACTGCTCTGTGGTAAAGCCAAGCCAAGAAGAGACGCTGGTGAGGCCTGGACCTGTTGCTCAGGTGGAGAGCGTTGTGTGACTGGGGACGGAGAAGAGAAGGTCCCTCAATGCCACACAGCTCCTATTTGGTCTTATTCTCCTCCCTCTAAGGAAACCACTCGGAGGCCCTGGAAGGACAGGGCTGAGCCTGGAGCAGGGGGAAGGAGGAGGGGAGAGAAGATAATGAATGGGCAGAGCCTCCCTGATCTGTCGCTAGGATTCAGCAAAGCTCAGCTAAATTCTTCAGAGGCAGGAAGACGGACACACACTGAGAAGACAGCCAGGGCTGGGGGTCTGACGAGCGGCACAAGGAGAGGGCTGCCGACTCCC
This sequence comes from Microtus ochrogaster, assembly GCF_000317375.1. Classification (NCBI taxonomy): domain Eukaryota; kingdom Metazoa; phylum Chordata; class Mammalia; order Rodentia; family Cricetidae; genus Microtus; species Microtus ochrogaster. The sequence continues at coordinate 262,397 of NW_004949142.1, forward strand.
TGTCAGTGACCCAGAATTCAAACTCTGCTGAGTCCTGGTAGATTCGAGAGGAAGTAAGGAACCGTGAGGGCGCAAACACACTTCTGTGAGTGTGGAACAATCTCATCCAGGCACCCACCATCCCCGCACACCCTAAAGGACATCTAGATAAGAATTCCTTCAGGGCTGCAGGGGGCAACTGGGTTTTTTGAGGGGGAGTGGGAATTTTTTTGGGGGGGAGACACAGGAAAGGAAAACCAGGAGAGACAGCACTCCCCGTCACCTGTAAAAGGGAAGGGAGACAGGTTCCTTCACACCTGGCAAAGACTCTTTGATTCTGAAAGCAAGGGGGTGGGGAGCGGAACTTAGGGTCCCTCTCTCCCACAACTGGACTGGACAGGCCACAGGAGAGCCTTAAAGGACTCCTGAAGGCTCCCGAGGGGCAGGTAAGCGAAGGAAAGAGGCGCTCCCCCTTTGGCCCGACGCCCTATGGAGCCCCTGAGAGGGGGCTACGGGTCGGGGGAGGGGTCAGTGTCCCCCTAAGCTAAGGTTGAGCAGGAGGAAAGGGTACCCCAGGGAGGCTTCCACGCAGGCGAGAGACTGGCCCTGGGACAGGCACACTCACCGCGGCTCCGGAGCGGCAGCGTTACTTGGGCCGGGGCTCCTACAGACTCCGCTCCTCTCCCTCCCGGCGGTGTCCCAGGCTCCGGCCTCCACTTCCGCCTTTCAGCCGCTCCGGATCCGGATCTCCAGCTCTGCCCCGCCTCTCTATAGTCCCAAGTGACTGACAGAAAGAACAGACCAATGGGAGGCACTCTGATCCTACCCGCAATCAACGCGGGAAAGGAGGGCGAGTGAGCGCGAGGGATGGCGGGACTTGTAGTTCTCAGCAAAGGGAGGAGCCGGGGGCTGCCTGGCACTTGGGTGTAGGGTGGATCCCGCTGCTGGTGGGGCGGAGCTGGTCCAGGCCTGCTTATCGCGTCACTGCCAGTTCCAGGTGCCGCGAGGGAAGGCGTGTGGTAGAACTTTGCCAGAGGGCCGAGAGGACTGTGCTTGCAGAATTGAGAAAGCAGAAATATGATGCTCATGAGGCCGCGTAGACGGTATTCTCTCTTAAAGAAGCCCCTGTCCACACTTTGCGGCCAAGACAGGTCCAGGAGGCTGATTGCTGAGAACATGCTATTTTATGAAAGGCGATGGAGCCCAGCGTGGTGGCTCACTCGGAAGGTAGAGAGGCTGGCAGATCTGTGTGAGTAACAGATCTGTGTGAGACCCTGGGTAAAAAAAAGGAAGGAAAGAGGGAGGGAGGAAAGGGAGAGAAAAGAAAGAGGGGGGTTGGGGGAAAAGGTGCAGCTCTGTAGAAATGGCTCCCTGGGGTCAACGAAATGGCTTGCCGGGTAAAGGAGCTTGCCGCCGAGCCTGACAGACTTCCATCCCTAGGACCCACGTAGTGTAAAGAGATAACAGACTCCCACAAGTTGTTCTTGATATGCACATGTGTGTCATGGCGTGTAAGAACCCACCTCCCCTCCCCTCAAATAAGTGAAGGAATGTAACTTTAAAAAAGGGCGACCTGTCTCAAAAAAAAAAAAAAAAAGTGCGACCTCTTGTAGAGCCTAGGTGGGATGAAAAGGAGAAGTTCCGCTGCCCGCCATGGTCTTGGTCTCCCTCGCTCCCTTCCTTACTTTCACATAGGCCCTGATTGGCCTGGAACTTGCTATGTAGACTGGGCTGTCTTTAACTCCCAGAGATCCTCCTGCTTCTACTTCTGGAGTGCGGAGGTTGACGGTGTGTGTGGCACCCAGACAGACTAAGCTTTATTTGGCTCAGATCCCAAACACACCAGGGCAGCCTCCACCCCAGATCTGAATTAACTCTCCTCCAACAACAGCCTCTGCCTGGTTTCTCTCTACCCATCACTGTAGACAACCCCCCCACACACACACACACTCCTAATATGGGTCAGTTCTATTTCTGTTTCTTCTAATTCCTTCTATATGAATTAGGACCACTTCTGCTTCCACTCAACCCCAACCTCCAGCACTGGCCAGTATCTCCTCTCTCTCATCTCTCTCCCAGGGACACTATTCAAAACTTATATGAAATCAAAGCCCACCCCAGAGACCATGTCATGTGGCCACTGTGCTGGGGCATGAGTCATACCCTGAACGCTTGAGTTGAAGAATAGACCTGTCTGGAACAACCTGCCACATGCTGTGCACACATCTAATTTCATCTTGTCATCAAGGTGGCAGTTTCTTTCAACACATATATCATAGGACATAGATCTCCAGAGAAATGACGTCATTCTTAGCAGGTTCTTGACTGGTGACAAGCTCTTCCCTCCAGCTACATGCCCACTGTAACACACTACACCTAGCTCAATGCCAAATACCTGGGAAGAAGAGTTCCTTATTCCGAAGGGCAGGGCAACTCCTGGGGCTATCTTTCTAAGTCTAGAGATTAGCCCGGTCTCTCCCACAGACTGTGTATTTGTGGTTGTAGCTGGGTGGTGGGAAGGAAGGAGTGTAACAGGTCCTTAGTGACTCATTAAGGTTTCTCCCTTATCCCAGGAGTCCCTGGTGGCGTGAATACGGCGCCAAGTGGATTGACTGGCGCCTTTGCCCTTCCTAGAGACAGCAACAGGGCCCTGGAGTATGGTGGGGTGTGTCTGCTTGTGTTGGCTCCTTCAAAGCCCTGGGGCTCTCAGACCAACCCCCAAAAACAGCCAGAGTCAAGGTCTAAAAAAATAAAAAATTTATTTCCTATCCAAAAGTGAGCTTGGGGCGTTGAGTGGGAAAGGAAAGCTGGAAGCCAGAGCAGTTGAGACGCTGTTGGAAGGGAAGGGGGACAGGACGACTTGGCTGGGGTTTGGAGGTGGGAACAGCAAAAGGGTGATTTTGGGAAGGCTTTGAGGTGCTGGCAGCAGAAGAGACCACTTTGCATGACAGCCTGCAGAGAGACAGAAAGAGATATTGATAGGCTCAAGTTTAAGGGTAAAAACAGGCATTATTTGGAGCTCACTCTAAGGTAGGGATTTCAAACTGAAATAACACAGGGACCTAAAAAAGAAGGGAAGCGAATTTTTTTTTTTTTTTTTTTTTTTTTTTTTTTTTTTTTTTTTTTT
>NW_004949142.1:265978-283153 GCF_000317375.1 Microtus ochrogaster
ATCCGCCAGCCTCTGCCTCCCAAGTGCTGGGATTAAAGGCGTGCGCCACCACCACCCGGCAGAATATTGAATATTTTCTGACTCTTATCTGGAGTCTGATGTTGATAACCAATTTATAATATTTTGAATTAAAAAAAATGTCCTGAGAGTCAGAGACACATCTGGTTCCATCAGTTTTGTGTGTGTGTGTGTGTGTGTGTGCTGTGGGGGTAAAGTGAGCCCCTCTAGTTTGGTGCTAATAGGAGCCCTAAGATGTGGGTTTCTCAAATAACACCTGGAATCTCAAACTCACTCCTTTCAAGGTGACATCTTTCTTAGGGTCTTGGGCAAGGGACCCAGAATCTAGGACAGAGGAACTCCATATACCATTTAGCCCTCTCGCCATAGCCCCCCCTCCCCCCCGCATGGTCCAGCCACAGCCTTCATTCACAGGCTAGATCTTTACTCTTGACCATTCTTCTGTTCCCAGTCTATACCTGCCTCCAAGTCTTGGGGAGAAAGTAGGACATCTCCTCTGCCCAGGCCAGCAGGGCACCACGGTCCATTTCATGCCTGCTGGATTCCATGGCCTCAGGTGGTGGCTCCCCTCACGGAAGAGGAGGATGGGGGATGGTTTAGAAAACGGAACAGGGTTAGATGTGGCCACTCTTTGTTAAAAAGTCCAGAGAATTCAGAGCCAACCAGACCAGCTGTTGGCTGCTGACCCCAAGGCAAGAGGCCGAGGAGCCCAGCTCCTCCCTGGATGGCAGGTTCGTAATACCCACCCCAGACAGGCCTGGGCCCAAGGCCAGGGTCAGTGGAATGTGTCTGACCCAGACTGAAAGCTGTGCCTCATGAGGCTTGGGGTCAGGGGAGAAGCCTCCGACACTGGAGAGGGTCCGAGAAGTTCAGGTTCTGAGGGATAGGGTGCCATCGTGGAAGGTCTCAGCTCTGAGGGGGTGGCCCCTATCTCCACGGTGCCCACACTGGCTGGACAGTGAACCACAGCGAGTGTAGTATCCTGGAGACCCAGTGGTGGTCCAGACAGGTGAGGAGAGATGCATGGTGGCCTCTGGTGGGGGCAAGGAAGGTCTGGGGGCCAAGCTGAGTCAGATGGGTGACTTGGGGAAGCCAGCCTGGCCTGTAGGAGCCCCATCACTTGTCGCAACTCTCTGCTCAGCTGAGACACTTCCTGATTGAGGCGGGAGATCTGTTGGGAACGTAGCAAAGTGTCTCAAGGATGCTATAACCATAACCAGGCTCACTCCCCACCCCTGCAGTACAGTTTACAAAATTCCCTAACCACTGTCTGCCTGCAGTCACGTGGGAAGAAAGAGCAGGGGTTGTCACAGCCAACAGGTAACGTACCCCAGTTTTGATTTTGTGGAGCAGACACTGCTGTCCCTTCTCCTTCTCTTTTTATTTTATTTACTTTTGTTTGTTTGGTTTTTGGTTTTTCTAGACAGGGTTTCTCTGTGTAACAGCCCTGGCTGTCCTGGAACTAGCTCTGTAGACCAGGTTGGCCTTGAACTCACAGAGATCCACCTGCCTCTGCCTCCCAAGTGCTTGGATTAAAAGTGTGCACTACCACACCCAGCTATTTAATTTTGTGCGTGTGTGTGTGTGCGCGCGCGTGCACGCGCACGCGACACACACACGTGCGCACGCGCGTGCAAGTGTCCCTCTAGGCCAGAGGTCATCATCTTATCACTCTCTATTTTTGCTGTTGTTTTGTGTTTTGGAGACAGTCTCTCATTGAATCCACAGCTCACCAGTCAGCTAGACCGACTCCGCCTACACCCGTCCCCAGCACTAGTGTTACAGGCATGCACCACCATGCCTGCCTTTTGTGTGCACGAGATATCAGAACTCAAGACCTTTACCAGTTCAGCCATCTTTCTGAGACTGTCTCTGATAGCTCAGGCTTGCGGCAAGATGAAGATGGTCTTGAACTCTTTTTTTTTTTTTTTTTTTGGTTTTTCGAGACAGGGTTTCTCTGTGGTTTTGGAGCCTGTCCTGGAACTAGCTCTGTAGACCAGGCTGGTCTCGAACTCACAGAAATCCACCTGCCTCTGCCTCCCGAGTGCTGGGATTAAAGGCGTGCGCCACCAACGCCCGGCTTCTTTTTTTTTTTTTTTAAGCAATTTCTTTTTTTAACATTTATTTATTTATTATGTATACAAGTGTATGCCTGAAGGCCAGAAGAGGGCACCAGATCTCATTACAGATGGCTGTGAGTCACCATGTGGTTGCTGGGAATTGAACTCAGGACCTTTGGAAGAGCAGGCAATGCTCTTAACCGCTGAGCCATCTCTCCAGCCCTGGTCTTGAACTCTTGATCTGCCTTGCCACTATCTCACAAGTTCTAGGATTACAGGCACAAGCCACCACACTTGATTCCCTATCCCTTTTATAAAATATGAAGAATAGCCTTGTTCTTAGCCCATCACATAAGCTCAAGTCTCTTCATGAGTGGTTTTCCAACTTTAGTAAGTCAGAAACTTGTCAAGAATGCAGAGTTCCTGGCCCCACCCTATCCATTCCAAACCAGTTAAGGCCCTAGGAACCTGTATTTCATTTATTTGTTTGTTTGTTTGTTTTTCAAGACAGGGTTTCTCTGTAGCTTTGGCACTTAACCTGGAACTAGCTCTTGTAGACCAGGCTGGCTTGAACTCACAGGCTTTCATCCCAGCCTCCCGAGTGCTGGGATTAAAGGAGTGTACCACCACTGCCCGGGAGAACCTATATTTTAAAGGATAGTTCTGATTCATACTCAGATATGGAAATCACTGGCCTAGAGGAGAGGGCAGCCTGAGACAGTGCGCAGAAGCAGGGCTAGCCTTTAACCTTACTGTAGATAGCTCCAGGCCCTGCTAGTCCAGGTGCTACAGCTCTGGCTACCTGCTGTTTATCAGAATGGAGGGAAGGTGACTCCCAGGGGCTGGGCTGGGTAGCCGTAACTACGTGGCAACAACACTGAGATCCCTTGGGAAATAAGTAGAGGCAGTACCTAGGCTAGGCACACAGAATCTGGGCGCTTCCTGGCCAAGATTCACCCATATGGGCATAGGTCCTCTAAGCTTAAAAGCCTCTCAGCTTCCCTAGCCACTGACCCTTCCTCAAAATACATACACACACACACACACACACACACACACACACACACACACACACACACACCACAACACAAGGACTAGATAAAGATACAAACAGAAAGGCTTGAGCCTTGAGCAGCAGACTGGGCGCTTGGTTGGATGGTCCCAGGCTGTAAACAGAGACTCAGTTGTGGGAGGAGGAGGTGTTAGTGAATACCTGAGATGCGGAGGGGCTGGACCAGATATTTGTACACTCTTGTCTCGCACATATTATTTTTCTATTTATCTGTTTGTTTGTGTGTTTTTTGTTTTCCTGGGGTTTGTTTGTTTGTTTTGTTTTTGAGACAGGATTTCTCTGTGTAGCCCTGGCTGTCCTGCGACCCACTCTGTAGTCCAGGCTTAGCCTCTGCCTCCTCCCGAGTACTGACTGAGATTAACTGTGCCACCACCACCCAGCGACATAGTACTTTTCTAACTTTTAGGTGAGGAAATAAGCCCAGCATGGCTGTGGGACTTGCCCAGGGTCATTTAGCTAGTGTGACTGACAAAACCCAAGACTCTGGCTAGCTCCAGAACATGACATGCTCCTCTCAGACCCCAAGACAATATTCTCTGGGCTTGGCAGGGAAGAGCCAGCGCAAACCCACCTCCTGGTTCAGCCGGCAGACCTTCTCCTTCACCTCCTCTGCTGCCTCCGTGGCCAGTTCCCGGCTAGGCCTGGGGCCTGCAGGCAGAATGGGGTAAAGAGATGCAGATGGGTTCTTGGAGCCTGAAGACCCAAGTCCCCCTACTCCTCTCTGTTGCCTGACAGCAGGGAGCAAGGAACAGAATGCTCTAGTGACAGAGAGATGGGGAAACCCACCCGAGAATCTGATTTTTTTTTTTTTTTTGGTTTTTCGAGACAGGGTTTCTCTGTGGCTTTGGAGCCTGTGCTGGAACTAGCTCTGTAGACCAGGCTGATCTTGAACTCACAGAGATCCGCCTGCCTCTGCCTCCAGAGTGCTGGGATTAAAGGCATGTGCCACCATCACCCGGCGAGAATCTGATTTTTGAGGCCTAGCTTTGGCTCTTCCTCCATGTCCCCTCACCTATCCCCCAGGGCTTGCGTGCATCCAAACACTGCAGTGTCTCTTCTGGGTATGTCTTTATACCTTGGAATACCACCTTACCAAAGTGCCATGCTCATTTTTTTTTTTTTTTTTTTTTGAGACAGGGTTTCTCTGTGGCTTTGGAGCCTGTCCTGAAACTAGCTTTCATAGACCAGGCTGGCCTCAAACTCACAGAGATCCTCCTGCCTCCGCCTCCCAAGTGTTGGGATTAAAGGCGTGTGCCACCACTGCCCATCTTTGCCTTTTCTTTTTAATTATATTTATTTATTTATAGTTGTGTGTATGTGCGCCTGCGCCACAGTGCTTGTGCGGAAATCGGAGGACAACTTTTGGAAGTTGGTCCCCTCCTTCCACCATGTAGGCACCATCTAGGCACTAGGGATGAAACTCAGTTGGTCCAGCTTCACCTGTACCATTGAACCCCGTCACTGGCCCCTGACAGTCCATTTAAGAAATAACCAAAGTGGCCCCTCCATTCCTACCACAAAGTCTTGTTCTTTCTCCATGTGCTAGAACTTAGCACATAATTATAATTCTGGATTTGTTATCTGTGTACACAGGTGTTGGGCCCCCCATGCTAAAATATTGGCAGGATCTGGTTTGCCTGTATTCCTAGGATGGCATCTAACATATGTCACATGGGTGGGTAGATGAATAAATAGATGGACAGATAATGATTAACTGTTAATTGAAGTCACTACGGTTCCTTACCTGAAGAGGGAGCCTGTGAGCGAGTTCTGGTGGGTTCCTGTCTCTTGCTGAACCGGAATGAAGGGGCCTCGGCCGGTTTACTGGAGTCCTCAATGCCATCCACGATCCTGGGGGTAGAGCAGTGCTCGTCAGCACCGTGGGGAGGGTGCAGGGTCCGAACAGAGCAGTAAGAAGGTGAATGAGGGTAGCAGAGCCAGAGAACTGGGGAAGAACAGTGGTCAAAGCGGAATGGGATTGCAAGCTGTGGTTGGAAAGGCAGGGTCGGCAAACGGGGCAGAGACAGTAAGGAGCACTGGTTGGAACGCTGGGAATGGAGCCCAAAGAAGGTTCTGGAAGCCAGCAGGGATATGAGAAAGGCAAGGAAGGCTGGCATCTCACCGGGGACTGAGGTCCGGAGGTCCAAATGTTCCCAGTGGGGGAATGAGGAGCTGGGGGGGCTTCCAGGCAGCAGAGCCCCTGGGGGGGCTGTGCAGGGAGGGACTTTGGCCCCGGCCAGCCAGGGCAGGGGAAGGAGACTGGGAAAGGGAAGGAGAGGAGACAAGGGCTGAGAATGGGGGCAGCTCCTCGCCCAAAAGGCTGACCAGGGACCCCCGAGGTCGTGCTGGACTGAGGTTGGGCAGCAGGAGGGGCCGACGGGGCTTGGGACCAGCCCCAGGCTCCATGCCACCCTCGGTTTCTGTGATGGAGGGCAGAGTCTTGTCCGAGGAGGAACCAAGAGTGTCGGAGCGTGTCTGTGGGATGAGAGAGCCCCAGTTGATACTGGGTGGTGGACAGTAGGACCCTTCATTGGGGTGCAACCCTCTGCACCATGCACTGCTCCCCACCCTCTGTTCCTTCTCCCTGTGGCAGAGGAGCTAAGGGAAGCTGCCTTCCAACCTCACCCAATCCAGGAGTGAGTATTACCTGGGAGAGACGAGGAGAGCGGGAGAAGCGGCTGAGGCCCTGTGGGGACAGAGTAGGGTTAAGCTGACTCCCACCTCTTCACTCCCCTGGTACAGCCCCTCCTCACTCTGCCAAACAGTGTTAAGGGACTGTGTACATGGGGCCTTTTCATGGAATTGAGCCAGACACCACCAACTCTAACTCAGAGGAAATTCAGAGAGACAAAGTGAACCCCCAAAGTAGCAAAAGACAAAGGTTTAAGGGTATAGACACATCAGCCTAAAATAAAGTGGGAAACAATGGGACAGCAGTGGAGGAACCTCGGTGTGTGTGGGGTGTGCCACCAGTTCACAGAGGGACTTCAGAAAGCTAGAATGGGGCTGAGAAGTTCTCAGCAATAGAAGGTGGTAAGAGATTGTCAAGGGTCTGGGTGAGGCCCAATGGGGGATTGGATTGGAAGATGCTAAGAGTATATGAAGCATTAGAAGGAGGTGGTTGGCGTTAAGAGGTGGTGTTTTAGGGAGGGGAGAGATGCAAGAGGCTCTCTGGGGCTGGAGGGGGTTTTTTTGAAGGAAGTTCCCTTAGTGGGGAGTAGCTGCCATACAGTGTCTACATACATTGTTTTCGGAGCCTTGGCGCAGGTTGAAGGTTAGGTCCCGGGGTAGGCCAGCCCGGAAGGCAGCCCCATATTCCGGATACAGTCGCAGGACCTCAGCCAGCCCTCGGCTGCTCAGCTGCTGCAGGCCACAGTAAGTCAGTGCTTTCACATCGGCGCTGGTCTTCAGCACGCAGCTGGGGCCTGCCCCTGGCCAAGGCTCCTGCCCCAACTCGGGGATGTCTGCCCCAATCAAGTCCCCCTTCCCTATGGGGAGAGGAAGGGGACAGTCAGCTGGGATGAAGGGAACACAGGATATCGGCAGGAAGTGGTCCAGATGGTTGGGAGATGGTCAGTATACTTAGGGATCGTTGAAGGCGAGTCAGTAAAGTGCATTGGAGAGAGGGAATCAGGGGGCTTAGAAAAGGTCATTGGAGAATGACTGGTGAAGCTGGGCCACAGCTCCTGGGAGATGTCAACAGCCAATAGAACTGGAGGATCAGCAAAGACTGACCAGAAGAGTCAGTTAAAGGGTTAGTGAATTCTAGGGTCACTGGGGAAGGGACGAGGGAACTGGAGAAGACGCAAAGGAATAGGATGAATTGGCTGAATGGCAGTCAATTGATGAAGGGCCAGTGGGTTAAGGGGTGGCCAGAGAGGAGAAAGTAGGGAATGACCAAAGGAGAACCGTGATAGAGTGAAGGGATCAAGGAAGAATATTCCCCAATAGGCATTCGAGGCGCTTGCTAGGGGTCTCCCAATCCCTGGGCCGCAGGCTATTCCCAAGTCCTGGGGTGGGGGGAAGGTCTTAGGATGGGCAGTGTGTGGTGGTGGGGTTCTTACCAAGGATGGCCAGCACCATGTTGTCGCGGAGCACCTCAAGCGAGCCAGAGCAGACATAGTAGTGAGCCTGGAGGGCATCCCCGCGGCGTAACAGATACTCCCCGGGAGCACAAAACGAGGCCTTGATGTGCAGGGAGAGGGCCCGCAGACAACCCCTGCTAGCTGCTCCAAACAACGGCAGCTGCAGGATCTCCCGATTCAGGTGCATAGCAATGTCAGCCCGCAGCTCGTCTGGGAAGTCACGCAGTAACTGCATAAGAGGCAGAGGTCATTCTGGCCATCCCCCTGCAGTCACTTACTCGGATCTACAAATGAGGGGGGCTGTTCCCAAGGCAAGAGGGCCAACTTTCCCTCTCTTGGAAATTGCCCACTAGGCCTTTAGGAAGACTTGTCTAGTCTAAATCTTCTTTGCTGTCTTGATCACCAAATCTAACTTCTGGGCAGAGACCAAGTCTTCTTTCTCTCTGAGTACTGCACATGCACATGGCTACACACACTGAGCACCCCTAGATTCTGATCGCTCAATTCTGTGTGGTGGAGAGTTGTCCTTGGTAGGACTCCGACTGGGAATTGGGAAAGTAGCAATCACCCTTGCTCCTATGTTCCTGGGGACTTTGGACCCTCTATTTCCTGTCTCTAGGCCTCAGTATCCCTAATTGTAAAATTTAGGCTCATGCTAGGTCTTAAATTTTACCCATTCTTTCTACATTTCCCTCCTAATGTCATAGAGGCCCTCAGCAATTCTGTCTCACTATCATCTTCCTTATTGTCCCATCTGCCCACCCACACCCTCTGCTTTTTTCTCATTACTTCTCCTTGTGTAGCCCATCCTCTTGAGTCACTTCCTGCTTCTACATTCTCCCACATCATGGCTACCAGCCCATCTTCCCCACTGCTCATGCCTGGAAGCCCTAACGTTGGGTTCCCATGTGTGTTTATAACTACCTGATGGACAAGCTGCCCCTGAGCTTCCTATAGACCCTGCATATGGCTAATGGCTCAGACCTGGACTCTCCCCTTCATCCATAATCTCAGAATTCTTCCTGGGGTACCCTCACCTCATCCCTTGACCCCAAGCCAGACCTGGGCATCCCTGTGAGCTGCTCTCTTGTAACCAACTGGAAGTGGCCTGCTCTTGGGGATCCTTTCCAGTCAAAAGGCTCCCATTCACTTCCTCCTCCACCTTCTGCCACACCCTGTCCTAGACGCCTGACAGAAAAAACTGCAAACTCAAGGCTACCACTCTCTGGGGCTGCAGTGCTCCAGTTCTAACTCTGGCCCTGGCTCCTCCCAGTACAACCTCCCCTTCTCCGAGGCTCACTCAACAACATTCAGATCCTTGAACTCATTCGCTCAGCTTTACCCGCACACGCAAACCTAGGTTCCTATCGCTCTTTTTTTTGCCTGGAATGGCCTTCCCAAGGCAAACTGATTCTCTTGACCAAGATGTACCACTTTCTCTGCCATCTTCCATGTCTCCTCTGGGCTCAGATGCAATGAGGGCCCTGCTGCAGGAATAGGGTTCCATCTGCTACATGTGTCTCTGTACCTGTCTCCCTCTCACCCTTCTTGGGGTCTCTTTGAGAGCAGAAACTGTGGTGTGTCATCACCTCTAGCTACCCCCATCCTCCTCTGTGTTCAGACCAAGAGAATGAATGAAAAACGGTGGCTTGGCCCACCACAGGGCTGGGGGAGACTGTGATGCCTACCATGATGGAGAAACAAAGGCCCAGAAAAGGCAAGGTGTCCGCCCAAGTCCACACTCAATCACTATACTTCCTTTCAACCTCCACGCTTAAGTACTAAAGGAAGGGTTTTGGATTTGGCTGGGTGCACGTCCTTGCTAAGAGCCCTGTACCTCCCTACACCTTGGTTGCCTCTGTACCAATCCTAGAGAGACAGTAGCCCCTCCCCACTGCACTGCCACATGGCCAGAGCCCCGGCTCAGCACTACCTCGTTGGCATCGATGCCACTGTTGACAGCCCACGTAGTCTGGAAGTACTCCAGCATGCGCTGCTTGAGTGGACGGGGCAGCCGGTGCACTCTGATGAAGTCTTTGAGGTCCTTCATGCGGCTGTGGTAGAGCGAGCGTCGGGAGTACATGCGCTGGATGATGGCCGTGACATTCCCAAACACTACTGCGTGCATCAGCGCTGCAGAGGTGGCAACCCGCAGCGTTATCAGGGGCAATCACCCCTCCCTTGGCTCCTCGTGCTCCCCGGATCACCCTGCCTTTGGATGGGTCTCAGAGGTTCTGGGGAGGCACAGGAGAGCTAGCAGATTCCTGTGAGCACGTCATCTAGTAATCAGAGGCAGGGAATGTAGGTGGCAACCCACAGATGGGGCAACCTGTATTCCTCTCTCATCACCTCCTTAGGTCATGACTTTAGGTGTCTCCCCTCTTGAAAGAGGTCACACCTGTTTATGGGCACAGTCACGTGCAATGGAGAAAGGTCTATGAATGAACACGTGACCATGTGGACTTGGGTGGGCACCTTGCTTTCTCCGAGCCTCAGTTTCCCTGTGCGCAAGCCTGAATTTCCAGGGCTCCCTGGGAGTAGTGGGGTCTGGCCTCACCGCCTATGAGCATCGTGCAGATGGAGAAGATCTTCTCGGCATCAGTGTTGGCACACACGTTGCCAAAGCCCACACTGGTGAGGCTGCTCAGCGTGAAGTACAGCGCCGCGATGTAGGCACTGCGCCGAGAGGGTCCACCTGCCGAGCCGTTGACATAGGGCTCCTCCAGCCGCTTGCCCAGCTCATGCAACCAACCTGTGATACGGAAGGATGAGGAAATTAGGGCTAGCTAGACAGGTGGTGGAGAATACATCTCCCTGGTCTACCTGTTTGACCTGGCATACATATTTACAGAGGAGAGGGGTAGTTTGCAGCCACGGAGCTAGGAAATGGGCCATTCTGCTGGGCCTGGGCCTGGAGGCCATGAATTGGCTCTAGCTGCACTCCAAGGCTACCCACTCCTTAGACTGTCGACTGCAGGCCCCTTCAATGTCCTGGTATGTTACTATGTGTTTCCTGTATGTGCTGGGGGTAGGGTGCCAAGATCTGACTCAGCCAGGCCTGCCCCTGCCATCGCCTGTAAACAGTGTCAAGGAGAAAAGAAAACAGGCTATTTCAGGAGGGAGGCAAACTACAAAAGTAGAGTGTGTTAGAGGCCACAGCAGGTTACTAGGGGAGCCAGCGTGGATCCTAGGTACAACATTTTGGTTGAGGCTGAGACCATAGAAAATTCACCATGGGCCAGGTGGTGGCCCATGCTTTGGGAGGCAGAGGCAAATGGATTTCTGTGAGTTTGAGGCCAGCCTAGACTACAGAGCAAGTTCTAGGAAAAGTAGGACTGTCACACAGAGAAACCCAGTCTTGAAATAAATAAATAAATAAAAAGGAAGGAGGGAAGGAAGGAAGAAAGAAAAGAGAGAAATAAATAAATAAATAAATAAATAAAGAAAGAAAGAAAGAGACTTCACCATGGGGAAGGAGTGGGGCTTCCCAGGGAGGAACATGTTCAAGGGCCAGAGTGAGAGAGCAGTAGGTCAGGCCCAGGAGGGCAGTCGGTGTCCACAGGCTCTACAGGAGGAAGTAAAGTGGTGGGGACACAGGTCATGCAGAGCTGTCTGGGGCACATGACCACCAAGCATGGACTTCACTTTGGGGATAGTGGGCAGCTAGTGTAAGGGCCCAGAGAGAAGCTGGGGGAGGGCCAGTGTTTATTCTTTTAAAAATTATTATTTTATTTTATTTATTTATTTTTTTTGGTTTTTCGAGACAGGGTTTCTCTGTGGCTTTGGAGCCTGTCCTGGCACTAGCTCTGTAGACCAGGCTGGTCTCGAACTCACAGAGATCCACCTGCCTCTGCCTCCCGAGTGCTGGGATTAAAGGCGTGCGCCACCATCGCCCGGCTAAAAATTATTATTATAATTGTATTTATTTTATCTTAATGTATGTGAGTGTTTGCCAACGTGTTATGTCTTTGTACCATGTGTCTGGTGCTTGCACAGGTCAGAAGAGGTCATTAAAAGTCAACAAGTACTTTTAACCCCTCCAATCTCTCCAGCTCTCTCTAGTGCTGATTCATGGGAGACCAATTTGGCTGCAGCAAAATAGTGGTTGAGGGTGGGGATCGGAGGAAGACAAGGAAGGCCGTGCTGTCCTTTGTAGGAGTCATTGAGAGAGGAAGTGGGGTAGACTGGACAAGGTGGTAGAGATGGAGAGAAGATTCTAGATCTAAGTGGTGGGGGAAGGTGTGGGCTGAAGGAGGAGAGGGAGGGGCCAAGAACAGTGCCCAGAATCTGACCTACTTCCCGAGGAGACATTGAGGGCCTGGGGCTGCCTCCTGGCCAGTGGCCCCATTAACTGTGGCTAGGGAGGAATTGATGACGGTGGAGAGCTACAGGATAAGAGGCATTTCTGATCCTTGACACACGCTGCTCCCTCTGTCCCAAATTCTCTCCATCAGCGTGTTCCCTGTCACTGGCTGATTTTGGTCTCCTTCCCAGCTGGGCTGGAAGTTTCCTCCTAGCAGAGCCCTTCCCTTCAAATCAGTGTCTCCACCCTTGATCCAGAAGGAGCACAGGGCATTTTACTGGGTGGTTAGAGGACAATGGGATGGGAAGATGTTAAGTCCTGGTGGCATCAGTTTGGGGGATAGGACAGGTAGAGACGTCGCAAGTGGAAGTCTGGGACTGGTGGCTCACCAATGTCCCAGAGCAGCGGGTCATTAGCTTCCATCTCCCGGCGCCCGATGACATACCAGACGCAGGCCATCCAATGAGCAAGGAGGGCAAAGACGGACATGAGCAGCGTCAGCACCACCGCGCTGCACTGTGAGTACCGCTCCAGCTTCTGCAGCAGCCGCAGCAACCGCAGGAGCCGCACTGTTTTCAGCAGGTGTACCAGCGAGGTCTGCGGGTGGAGGGGGGCAGCGGGGGAGGCTGTCAGCAGGCACAACTCCCCAGAGACCTCATATAGCACCCCCCCCCCCGCCACTGACACATCCTTCCCACCAGACACCCTGGAGCCAGGGGAAGCTGCAAGAAACTGTCACCGCTGCCCTTAGAAAGTGACAATAACATGCACCGGGAGAGAATAATTAGCTTAGCTACTGAGGACTTCTTTTGCATTGGGCCACCAGTATGCTAGGCATTTGTAATCCTCACTAAAACAAACGAAACAGCCTTGGAGCCTTCGGTCCAGTGATCATCCCAGGTCCCAGTTTGCTAATGAATGAATTAGGCCTCCCAGAAGCTAGTAACATGTTCCAAGGTCACAAACGAAGGAAATAATGGAGCTATAACTCAAGTCCAAAATGACGGACACCAAGTCCATTTGGGACTGAGCTGCCTCATAGAACTATGGGATGATTCAGGAGCAAGCCCTGGCCAGAACCGGGAGGAGGAAGGGGTAGGCTGAATGATCTATGGAGGACCTCTGTTCAAAGCTCCAGTGTCCTAGGAGCGGCCAGGCAGGGCTGGCACCTGGCACGGAGAAGTGTAATGAAAGGAATGGGAACAGATAAGGAGCCTGAGGATGTCGAAGGCTAAGGGCTTTCCCCTTTGTAGGTCAGCTACAGGTGAGAAGGAAAACGCAGCTTGAGGACACCTGCTTTGACCTGGAGACTGATGGAGCCATGGTGTCTAGCAAGGACCCTGGAAACATTTGCTGTTTTTACTGCTATGGGGAAAGGAATGCAGGGATCAAACCCAGGACTTTATACATTCTGGACAAATTGTTTTTTTTTTCCTAAGCTATGAAACCATATCCTCGAATCTGCTGGTTTTGTTATAATTATTAACACTTCAACTAGGCCTTCTAATATGGCAGACAAGGAGTGGGTTGGGGGTTTGCTTGTGCATAGGAGCAGCTCAGCAGCTAGAGCTGTAGGCTTGAGGGACTTGCTATAAAGCCCTCACCACACTTTCAGGGAGCTCCAGGTAGGAACGTACCCCAAAGCCCTGGCATTATGCTGCTCCAGAACCACCTTATGGATCACTAATGTTAAGTGAAGGGGCTAGAAAGGAGGTGGCCCTGGTTCCCCAACAGGAACCCTTTGCAAGTCTTAACTAAAGTCTTAACTTTTTATTTTTTGGTTTTTCGAGACAGGGTTTCTCTGTGGTTTTGGAGCCTGTCTTGGAACTAGCTCTTGTAGACCAGGCTGGTCTCGAACTCACAGAGATCTGCCTGCCTCTGCCTCCCGAGTGCTGGGATTAAAGGCGTGCACCACCACCGCCTGGCTAAAGTCTTAACTTTGAGATGTAACACAACTCCCTCCAGCCCCAGAACATCTGCCTCCTAAACTTGAACACTTCAGGGCTCCCCAAAGTCACTTATTTCTGTGTCCCACACCTTTAAGGACCCTTCTTTCTTTGTCCCTCTGGCTAGAACGCCATTGGCATGACTCCCGTAACTCTATAACTCTTGTCAGTGCCTGCGCCTCTGTTTTGGTTCAAGCTCTCTGGCTTCCAGTGTCGCTGGTCATTTCCCCTAAGTCATACATCTGGAGACCCTGGTTATCTGGGAAGCAGACTGTATATGGGAGAGAATTTTAGTCTAGGATTCTGGAGACCTAGTTCTCATTGTGCTTCCATACCGACATTCAAAAAAAAAGACTTAAGAACCTTCCCTAAAGGGTTTCGTATAATGATGTGTGCAAAAGTATGTGTGTGAAATTTTACTGAATCTGCAAAGTACTCCTAAAGGTACCAGAGGAGAGGGGACAGCCCGAGAGGAGGAGCTGGTGGCTTTCTGTAGCAGTCCCTCTCCTGTAAGGTAGACACTACCTGGTGGGCATAGAGGCATGGCTACAGGCCTAAGGACTAGTAGGAAACCCTTTTCTGTATGTCAGTACCTCAGGGCAGTCTCTCTCTCTGTCTCTGTCTCTCCACACACACACATACACAAACACATGCACGCACACACGCACGTGTGTAGCAGCATGCACACACATGTGCACAGCCAGTAGAAGGGGCCCACAGCCCGTTGGCGGCTAGTTAAATCCGGCTTCGTGTAGGTGGTTTCCTGCTATAGCTGAGTGCAGCAGGGAGCGCACACGGGAAAACTGCTCTCCACCTCTCCTCCCCCACAATGGCGAGGGGGCTTGGGGACACAGGGCAAGACTGCCTCACCTTGGACTAGAAAAGACCTACTGTCTGGCTCCATCCTGACCCCTTCGGGCACTTCCAGGCAGTCCTGAGCAAAGACACAGGCCCAGGTACACTACCCAGCCTCTGACTGGCTGGCTTGACTAACTAAGCACTTTCTCTGGTTTCTCATCCTTTGTTAGCCAAATCCTGTTCACTCTTAGAGGCTTAGCTCTGCTCGCGCCTCCTCCAGGAACAGTTCCTTCCCAGACCACCTCAGCTCCTGCCCAACTGGGATGCTTCTGCCCCCGGGTGCTGGCCTGATCTCAGAATGTTTTTGCATGTGCCAGCGTTCCAACTTAGATCTCCAAGGCCAGTCCACGCTGCTATTGCCCACTCCCACTCCCATTCAGCAGTCCTGCGCCTGATGTCCTCCTTCCATTATTCCTGCCTGTCTCACCAATCTGAGAGGGCTCTGAGTGCCAATTCCTTGTCTCTTTCTACCACAGTGACCAGGCCCCCATACAGTGTTTTGAAGACAGCTAAATGCTCATCAGTTGTTTGTGAAATAAAAAAAATGTGAAAAGTACCACTCATCTGGCATCAGACCAACGCCGCCTTGGTAGCCATAGTTAGCTTTTCGTTTGTCTCAGCTTCCCTCAAAGACTGTGAGCTGAGTTCTCTAAGAGCAGAGACCCCCTTGGGCTCCTTCCCAGTGCCTGGCTCAGGGCTGTGCCCACGGCGGAATCAGAGAGACATCTATCTGCATGCGAGTTGATAGGAAGGACCGTGGTGGCTGGGAGTTCAGATGCTAGGATGCATGGTGGGATGGGGCTCACTCACCACGGTGATGTTGAAGACATACAGCAGGTCAAAGGGCAAGGCAGCAATAAGGTCCACAAAGAACCAGGTGGCCAGGTAGTGGAGGCCGATGGAACGAGGAGCAGAGATCACCTGGCCCGACTGGGACACATAGGTGGTGCGGAAGTTCAGGATGATGTCTGAGAAATGCAAGAGGCTGTTACGAGGGACCATGCCTGGCCTGGATCCTTAGGTCAGGTAGCTAATGAATAGGGCAGGGTGTGGTGAGCACTGGAGACCCATAAGAGAGGTGGCAGAATGGAGAAAGCTGGGACTCTTGGTTGATCTATAGAGAGGAAAGGCTACAAGACTGCAGGCTGCAGGGGACTGGGCTCTCTAGGACTTACAGGGTCTAGGGAGGAAGTGTTAGCCTCTTCCCCCTCCGAGTGCTTACCCACACCTCACTAGGCCCCTAGAACTCACAAAGAACTACAAAGAGAAGGTAAGACCCTTCCTTGCTAGGGAAGGGTCCCACAAGCCCGGCAGGGAGGGAGGCTTGTCAGAGTGGGTCCCCATAGCCCACCCTCCGGGTTAGTAGGGCAGAGGGTCTGACCCAGGATGAAGAGCATCTCCACAGCGATGTCGCTGACAAGGGTGTGTCGGGAAGTGATGGGGGTGTCGTCATCACCGGAGAAGCAGACGTTGTAGGGGACGGTGACTGCGACGTAGAACGTGGCGAGGAGGATGAGGCCATCCCAGATGGCCTTGGGGATGCTGTAGTGGAGGAGGAGGCAGCGGGAGCCCCCCACGGAGGCCACCTTGTACTCAGGCACTGATGGCTTTGGCTCAAACACGTTCTAAAGGGAGAGGGGTGGTGGTTGGGGACACTTGGGGGAAAGAAAAGTTGAGGCTGGGGGAAGGGAGAGTCAGGGGCTAGGAAAACGGGAAAGGTGGGCATCGCAATAGTAGCCAGAAGGGGATGGAAGGTATGGGAGAGGAGCTCTCAAGTTGGCAACTGGCACTTCTTTCTCTGTACCAAACTATTGCTCAGGCTTTTTTTTTTCCTGTCTGTAGCTCTGGTTTTCCTGAACTAACTCTGTAGACCATGTTGGCCTTGAACTCACAGAGGTTCAGAGATTCACCTATCTCTGTCTTTGAGGGCTGAGATTAAAGGCATTCACCACCAGCAACAGCAGGCTCATTTTTGTAATTCTTTCTTTTCACTTCTTTCTTTCCTTTCTTGTGCTGGGGACTGAGCCCAGGGGACTTGTACACACAAATCAGGTGCTCTATCACTCAGTTAAATCTCCACAAAACACCCTCAGGCCCCTTCTGAAGAAAACATGCTTTATCAGCTGCGTTTCCTTGAATTGACCCTCGCCCTCTTTGAAGAGATTATGACAATCAGGAAGATATCCTAGCCTGAAGGGTCATAAATTCTTTGGAGTTCTTTCTGAGTATGACCCAGAGGGAGGAAGTTAGCCCTGCTGATCCAGACCCTATAGCCTTAACAGACTACGGAAGCTGGTGGGAGACTCCATCCCTTGTTCATCAGGATCCATAGGATGGGATGCTGGGTACAAAATAGGGGCTTTCTTCCTAGGACCACAGCACCTTGTGAGTTTATCCCTCTTGATACAACCTTACACTCAAGGGGAGAATTCCTACTAGAGCTCCACCCCCTGTGACATCACCAGAGCAGTGTCAATCACCTGCTAATGAAAAGGAAATGGAGGAGGGATGGGGAGGGGGGCATATGTGATGAAGCAGAAAGTAGCATAAGGGCTGAGCGGTGGTGGCGCGTGCCTTTAATCCCAACACTCGGGGGGCAGAGGCAGGCAGATCTCTGTGAGTTCGAGGCCAGCCTTGTCTACAAGAGATAGTTCCAGGACAGGCTCTAAAACTACAGTAAAATCCTGTCTCGAAAAACAAAAAACAAAGCCGGGCGGTGGTGGCGCACGCCTTTAATCCCAGTACTTGGGAGGCAGAGGCAGGCGGATCTCTGTGAGTTCAAGACCAGCCTGGTCTACAGAGCTAGTTCCAGGACAGGCTCCAAAGCCACAGA
>NW_004949142.1:283253-298162 GCF_000317375.1 Microtus ochrogaster
AGACCAGCCTGGTCTACAGAGCTAGTTCCAGGACAGGCTCCAAAGCCACAGAGAAACCCTGTCACGAAAAACAAAAAAAGAAAGAAAGTAGCATAAGGAAAATGGGCTGGCAGGGGGACAAACCCACAGAGGGAGACTGAGCAGACAGGGAGCAAGGGAGAAGGTAGCTGGGAATTAGGGTTGGAGGACTTGGAAATATCAGTTGGGGGTGGAACTCACATTATTTGCCTCCACGCTTCCCTGACCCCGGCGACCAAAGTGGCCAGTCAATCTGCGGAGGACTGTCCGGTTCTGTCTTCTGGTGGACCGAAGTTTTGAGCTAGTTCCTCTCCTCCCAAGGGAGTTTTCTATTAGGAAAAACAAACAAACAAAAACAAAGGAGACAAAGGCAGGGATAAGTTGGGGTGCATCCTAAGAGGTTGTGTGTGGAGCAGTCTATTGTGACCCAGACGTCCAGTTACCGTGATTATTGTCCCCATGGATTCCCGGTGAGCCAAGCCCTGGGCCTCCACTCTGAGTGATGTCCTTGAAGGAAAACAGGAAAAGCACAACTTCCCCCATCTCATTCTTGATGGGCATCATGTCCAGGAGACACCAAAAGGCTGAGCCTGTGGGCACAGAGAGAGGGCAGAGGTGGGTGAGCAGCACTGTGCCAACTCTCGGCCTTCCCTGGTTTCTCTCTGGTGAATGCTGAGAGCTGGGAGACACCCCAGAGATTTGTTATCTTCACTTCACTTCACAAACGGAGAGACCAAGGCCCAGAAAACATGAAGGATGAACTTAGTTCTGTAGCCAGCTTGTGGCCATGGGAGAATAAGCCCCCAAGCTCCTCTGTGCACAGCAGCCTCTGGCTGAGACCTAGGATCTGGGCAGATGGCAAGCCAGGTCAGGCTCCTCACCATCCTTTCGGTAAAAGCAGATTTCGGCTCGGTGTTCCTGGTGGCCCTCCAGGGCTTTTTGCAGCCGTTGCAGGGCCGGCTCGCTGGTCTCTGGGCCATAGAGGAATCGGCAGCTACAGGTTTTCTGCATGACCTCGGTGCGGCCGTAGCCTGTGAGCTCACAGAAGCCGTCAGAGCAGTAGACGATGGGATAACCCCGTGGGCCCTGTGCGTTGGCCAGAAGGAAGTTGCTATCTGCAGGAGGGAGAAGTCAGGGTCAGGGCCAGGCCAAAAGGGAGCTAACTTCCAGATGAACAACAGTTCCCTCAAGTTGTGAGCAGAGATCAGAGAGCTAGAAGGTTCTAGGTGGTTCCTAAGGGAGCTCTGAGATGTTCTGAAATGAGAACAAGGGATAGAACCAAAGGGCAAGGACTCAAGGGAGGACTAGAGAAGGAACCCTAGGAGGCCATGGGGTTCGTGCTGCCTTCAAGCTGGGGCGCTGTGACTTCAGAGAGCATGATAGAATAGTAAGGGCATGGGTTCCAGGACTCATTTCCAACACCCTGTGACAGTGACTGTGATCCCGGGCAAGTAAACTATAGCTCCTGTGCCTCAGTTTCCTTTTCTGCAAAGTGGGACACAGTGTGTCTTTTTCTCTGGTGGCTGTGGGTTGCGTCAGGTAACCTGGGAAGAAGGTCTCCTGGCACTTAGTAAATGCTACTCTGAGAAAGGAAAAAACTCCCCCCCACCACCACACACACACCCTGCAGTCACTCAGTTTTGGAAGCATATCCTTGGATACAATCCCAGCATTTTCTTTTTTTCTTTTTTTTTTTTTTTTTTTGGTTTTTCGAGACAGGGTTTCTCATGAGCAGGACAAAGATTCTGATGACATCATACTCCTATTGTTAAACCAAAAGGCAGACAATTTCCAAACTCACAAATGTGCTTAAAGTGAGGGAAAGACAGTGGGAGACACATCCTCTTTCTTGCCTTCCAGGAAATGCCCCCCCTTTTTTTTTTGATATTTTCAGGGGATCTGCTCCTGGTGCTTAAAGTCAAACTGGAGAAGACATTGAGGTGTGAGCTGCAGCCACCCCCAGCACCAGAACCTGAGTTGGCTCCCTCTAGCTTCAGTGGATTAGAGGCTTGGCGGTGGGAGGGCACCCAGGGACAGGCTCAGTTGATGGAATATGAGACCCAAGCAGTTCAAGGACCCTAGGAGTGGTTAGGGTCCCAGGGTGGGGTGGCTGATTGGGACACTTAGGATGCCTAGGAAGCACTGGGTCCTGGGCACAGTCTACTTCTTCCATCCCAGGGCCCGTTGCCTCGGTGATTGGCGCTATGGAAACAAGGGGGGGGGTAGAGCCCTGGCGGCTCGGTTTCCGCCCTCGGCTACCGCTCCCCCACCCTCCTAATGCCCGCCAGGGTTTCGGAGAGGGACAAAGGAAGACATGGGTGTTCCAGAGTTGGGTGAGGGAATGGCGGGAGAAGAGGCCGGGAAGGAGCTCTGCGGCTGTCCAAGGTGCTGAACTTGGGAACCACGCTCAGGTGGGCTAGCAGAGAGTTCCCATGGTCTCAAGCACTTGCCCCCGTTTTGCCTCACCCACCTCACACACAGATATCTCATAATTTGGGGCGCGCGTGACCTTAATATAGACTAGGTCTTAACTAAGTCTGATCGCTCTTTCTCTTTTTCTGGGGCAGAAGCATCTGGAGTCATCAGACCACTTTGTCCCATCTCCAGTTCTCAGACACCTCCAAACACACCCCCAGCATAGCTCTGTCCCGGAGTGGGTGGCTCCCAAGGCCCCCTCCTCCGTTGTATGGCACAAAGAGCCTCTTTTGCCTTGAGTCACACCCCCTAACCTTGTTCCCCCCCACTGCCCCAGTCTGTTGATCTTTCACTCTCAGGGGCTCCGCACCCTGTTTCTTTACCAAGGCTTCAGGAGTTCCTGCATCCCATTCTCTCTTCTCTGATCACACCGTGTCCATTATATCCACCCTGTCCCAAGGAGACTTGACCCAGCCCCCATCCAACTCACGCGTGCCGTCAAAGCGGGTGGCGATGGTGTCCAGAAAGGTGTTTTGAGGGGCCAGCAACCCCTTCATGACCGGCATGGCCCCGGGTGCGGATTCGAGGGGTTGCGCTGGCTGCGTTCAGCGCGGCCTGGCCGGAGGGGGCGCGCTACCGGCGGGGCCGGGGCGCCCCATGCGCCGGCCTGCCTCCTCCCCTCCTCTCGCCGCCGCTGCCTCTCTGCTCTGAACCTGGTAGCTCTGAGCTCTGCTCCGCAGCACTTTGAGAGCCACCCCCCTCCCACCTCCCCACGGGTCAGGTTCTTCCCCGAGGGCTCGGCCCGCGCCCACCACGTGGCTCCGCACCGGGAGGGGCCGCCAGAGACACTCGCACCCCTCTCTGCGGCTCTCCTCCCGGAGGGGAGCAGCCCACGCGTGTCTCTTGGGGAGAGACTCGGAGACACGCCCACCATCGAGGCTTGAGGTGATGAGGTGGGGCTCGGATGGTGGCCACGCCCTTCTTTCAGGGTAGCCACGCCCCTACGCGTGGTTCCCTGGCTGCTCTGGTAGCTCCACCCTACGGGTTTCCCCGCGCGGCCCACGCTGGGGTTTGTGTCTGGTTGCTAGTGCCGCCTGCTGGAGTTGGGATATTTCTTTTTTTTTTCTTTCTTTTCAAAACAGGATTGTTACATTTATTTATTTTGCGCATGTGCTGTAGTGCAGGGTGTGGAGGTCAGAGGACAATTTTCCTTAGTCGGTTATCGCCTTCCACTTTGTAGGTCTCCCGGATGGAACTCAGTTCTTCAGTCTTGGCAGTAAGGGCCTTTATCCACCGAGCCATCTTGCCAGCCCTCATGTCTCTATTTTTATTTTTTGATTTATTTATTAAGTATACAGTGGTCTACCTGCATATATGCCTTCAGGCCAGAAGAGAATACCAGATCTCATTACAAGTGGTGAACCATGTGATTGCTGGGAATTGAACTCAGGACTTTTGTAAGAGCAGGCAGCGCTCTTAACCACTGAGCCATCTCTCCAGCCCCCATGTCTCTACTTTTTTTAATTTTACATTACTATCCTAGGGCTAAAGCAAAGTGACACAGAGTGGATCGTTAAACAATTCTGGAATCTAGAAATCTGAGTTCAAGGTTAGATCCCGACCTCAGGACTAGATCCCTCTGAAGAAGAGTCTTCCATGCTATCCTTCAGCTTCTTAGTGGGTTGCTGGTGAGCTCTGGCATCTTTGGCTTGTGCATGCATTGCCTTGGTCTTTGTTTCCAAGTTCATACGAGTTCTTCCTGAGTCTCTGTGTGTATGGCAATCCCCCTTTTTATGAGAGCATTACTCATACTGGATTAGAGGTCTGCCATACTCCCATCTTATATTACTTGACTGCATTGGCAAGACCACTTCCTAAATGCTGGGGGAGGGATTAAGACTTCAACATGTGAATCTGGGGGGTGCACATTCCCATCCACAACAGTTATCTTTTGCTAGAGTCGTAGAAAAAAAATCTTTTTTTTTGCCCCATTTTTGCTTAAGAACATTCTCAGAAGCCTGGCTGTGGTTGCATATACCTTTAAATTCCAGCACTCAGGAGTCTGAGGCAGATGGATCTCTGTGAGTTCAAGACCAGCTTGGTCTACAAAGTGAGTTCCAGGACAGACTTCAAAGCTACACAGAGAAGCCAGGCAGAGGTGGCACCTGCCTTTAATCCCAGCAATCGGGAGGCAGAGGCAGGCTGATCTCTGTGAGTTCAAGGCCAGCCTGGGCTACAAGAACTAGTTCCAGGACAGGCTCCAAAAGCTACAGAGAAACCATATTTCCAAAAACAAACAAACAAACAAACAAAAAAGCTACACAGAGACACAGAGAAATCCTGTCTCGAAAAACAAACAATAAAAGAACATTCCCAGTTTACATTCTATCCAACTAGGTGCAATATCTGGCCATTTGCAATGACTGCACAAATTTGCTCACCTGCTTTCCAGTATGACATTGCTCACATGCCACCGCACAGCCGACCAAGCCACCACCACTCTGGAAGGGTCACCATGGAAGCTTATATGCCTTTCCTTTTCTGTAACCTTACATCCAGCCCTTAGCTGGATTCTATTCCCTTACGCAGCTTTCCTGAACCTTTCTATATAGGTCCCTATTATAGAACAGTAGGAGCTGAGGATGTAGCTTGGTTGGTATAGTGCTTGCTTAAAATACCCGAAGCTCTGGGTTCAGGTCCCCCAGTACCGCATAAACCCCAGGTGTGGCAGAGCACACTTGCAATTTCAACAGTCCCGGAGAGGTCACTTAAGTTTACGGTCGTTCTGGTCATTTGAGGACAGCCTGGAATACATAAGACCCTGCTTTAAAATCAATAAATAGAAATAAGCAAATAAAGTAGATAGTAGAACAACGTGGGACACATGGGTACCTCATCCCCACCCCCCACCCCCGGCAGGTATGCACCCCGGGACTTTGCAAGGACCCTTGCACTTGAGTCTTCCCTACCAAGTATTTCGGAGAAGAAACCAAGCTCCTTCCGGGACCTAGATCTTTCACAGTTCCCAAGATGCTCTCCCGCCCCCTGGAGGCCTGAACTTGACACACAGGAACAAAGATTAGCCACACCAACAGAGACTCGTCTTTATTGCCGTTTTCCTAGAGACTGACATTGGCGAGCAGAGGGGAGAAGAGAGGACCAGAACAGGGTTTGAAGACCGGTTCAGATTGACCCGCCCCGGGATGCTAAAGCGGTGGCTGTAGCGGTCAGACAGCGGCGACCAGGGCAGGGATGTGGCTCTAGGTCTGCGCCTGCGCGCCGGCCCATGGTCAGGATGCCCGCAGCGTGGTTGCCGTTGGCTTGCAGAAGGCGCTGCAGCCGGCCCTGGAGTCCTGGGGGTCCAGGACGCCGCTTTCCCAGAGTCAGGATGCCCGCGGCGTGGTTTCCAGCGCCGTGCAACAGTTCGTAGAGGCGGCAAGAGCAGGTCTTCTGGCGACAGCAGTCGGGCAGAGGCTGTGCGTCCACCCCAAGCGACAGCAGCGCTGGCGGCAACAGTAGTAGCAACAGCAGCGTCACGGCGGCCCAGGGAATCTAAAAAGAACGAGAGACAGGGCGCGAAAGGGGTTCACTCCATACCCAGTTGGCTCAGAACCTCACCTTGCCTGAAATCTTGCCTGACTGTCACTGAGTTTCCTGCGTCTACACTTCCTTCGGTCCACAGCCGAGCCACCTTCCCTAGGAAGCCCTTGTAAACTTTCGCCGGCTGAATAAGTTTGTCCCTTGCAAACACATTTAAAGGCTCCACCTGCAGACAGGCGTGTCTGAGTCTGTCTGAAACAAACATGTAAGCTTAGCCGAAACAAAGGGTTTATTCAGCCTAGGCCTTCCCTCTACACACACAGCAGGCCTGTTCCTTTGCTGGAGAAAACTGAACATTGTGACTTTGGACCAGTTTCTCACCCTCTTAGAGAACGAGGCATTAAATCATCCCTGCTATCCAGGGCTGTTAAATGGGAGACATAAACTGACAAGCATAAAAGCATCCGAAATACAAGCGCTCGCTCATGAAAGACGAGCCTCTAAGAGAATGGCGTACCTAGTGTTAACCAAACAGTCTGCGATCCCGCCCAGACTCCTGCCTCAGTGCTGCCCGAGAAAGAACATCTTGGGCCCAGCCCCTGAGCAAACACTGTAGCGGCCTCAGTTGGTGAGGCTCATCCCTATTCCCAGCTCTTTACCTTTGTAGAAAGAAAATTCATGATGTCTGGAGCCCAGGGCAGGGCAGTCTGGAAAGACAGTTGTCTTCAGTGCAGTGGTCCAAACACCCAAGGAGTCTGAGGCGGTGGTGGACTGTGGGCTGCTTCCAGGGGCAGGGGTTTATAGTGCTCTGAGGTGTGTGTGGAAGGGGGGGGGGGAGACATAAGCATCTGAGCCCATTTTAAACCAGACAAAAGCATGTCTAAGATTAGCATCTTGCCATGGAGCCGTCTCCAGGTTGGACCCAAAGAATGGCCACCCTGTCCTTGGTCTCCTGCTTGTCTGTCTGCCTGTTTCTTGGAGATGGGGCGGTCTCCGGGTACTAATGAGGCTACCTTGCACCCAGGAATCCGAGTTCACAAAAGAGGCCGTGACTGGGGCACTGGCCAGAGACAATGAGGGAGGGAGCAGTTGCTAATTAGGGGCAGAAGTGGCAGCCTGAGAACCATTGTCCATGCTACATAGAGGGTGGAGGAGTAGGGAGGATACCTGGGTAGCATTTACACACACACACACACACACACACACACACACACACACACCCTGCCGCCTCCTTGTCCATCTCTGAGGAATATCAGGTTCCAGAGCCTTTTTCCTCCGTGGAAACATGGAGAAACTGCTTCACCCCACCCCACAGCCCTCCGTTTCTTCTGTCCCTTTCACTTAACTCCTCCGTGGAAAGTCTTACTTTTACGGAGACTTACTGTGGGCAATGGGTGACAGGGCAGCCAAGCCTGGTTTCTAGAAACTGGTGGAGAGCAATGCCTCCTGGGCCAGGAGAGAAGAGGCTGTTGTGTAGTCTAACTCTGCCATCTCCAGGACATCATGGAACCAGGTGTGAGGGTGATGGGTGTGGGGTGGAACTCATCCACTTGCCAAGGACTCATGCCACTTGCCAAACTCCTTCAGGGCCTTGTTAAGGAGCTCTTGATGTAGATCAATTTCTGCACGGGTACAGTGACATCAGTGTGCCTGGGATGTGACTCCTTCTCTCTCTCTCTCTCTCTCTCTCTCTCTCTCTCTCTCTCTCTCTCTCTTTTTCTTTTTTCCCTTCTGTCCTTCCTTCCCTCCCTCCCTCCTTCCCTCCCTCCCTCCCTCCTTCCTTCCTTCCTTCTTTTCTTTCTTTCTCTGTATAGCCCTGGCTGTCCTGGAACTAGCTCTTGTAGACCAGGCTGGCTTCGAACTCACAGAGATCCACCTGCCTCTGCCTCTCGAGTGACTGGGATTAAAGGTGTGTGCCACCATTGCCCAACTGTGATCCCATTTTCTTAGCCTGTGTATGCAGATATGTACTGCATGTGTGCCTGGTGCCTGTGAATCAATAGGGTTTTAGGTTCCCTGGGACTAGAGTTATGGACGGTAGTGAGCCACTATGGTGCTGGGAACCAAGCCCAGGTCCTCTGCAGAAGCAGTAAGTGCTCTGTAAGCATCTTCACAGCCATGTCCCCACTTTCAAGGAGCACACAAGTCTGGGAAGTGGGTGACATCTGGGTGGTCCAAGGATAATTTAATGGAGGGAAAGGACTACTCAGAACCAGCAATAATTAGACAGTCACTTTCTTCTGAGTGGGACAGGGATGTCCCTCAAAGGCTTGGCCTGACAAGTTGCTTCCACTAGGTAGGTAAGGGGACAGAATATGCCTGAGAAGGGACAAAGTGAACAAAGGCTAGGATTTGACAGTGCTTGGCTCACACAGCATGGGGTGTGGGCCTCATAGTTTCTATAGAACTAAGGGGAGAGTTAAGTTGGGTCAAGTTTTCCAGGGCCTTAGGTGCCAGGCTGGGAAGTCATTGGAAGACCGATGGGTGCTGGCTATGGAAGAGGGAGGAGCCCAAGGGACATGGGAAGACAGAGAAACATTCAGAGGCAGAACTGAAAGCTGGATGCTGATCTGGACTTGCACAGCCTTGACTTGGGAGGAGCTGCAGGTCTTGGCCTCCCAGCCTCGAAGCTTGGTTTCCTTACTGCTATGGGTACTTTCTGCAGGGAGCTCTGAGGCTCCTTCTTGCTATGACACTCGGTGACTTGAAGTTTAGCTTCCTCCTTTCTCATCGTGGAAGTGATTTGTGCAGGTTAGGCCAGGAAGGAGACCAGTGCTGAGACCGGGTGAAGCTGGTCACCTTCAGGGTGGGGGATGGGATGGTGGAATGCGTCTGTCTGCTTGTGTTAAGCCATGGCGGGAGGCTCCAGAAGCTCCTACGCACTCACACTCTTGGGACTAAGCTAAGCCAGTGTGCAGAGGAGGTGTAAGCTCTGGAACTCAGGGCAGAGAGAAGGGTGGCTGGCTGGGAGCCCAGGCTGTGGCTGAAGCAGGGTGCCCACATGACATTCCCAAAGCAGCACCCAGAATCTGGGTATGAGAATTTTATTTGACGGCCTGGAGAAATGTACTCAGTAGCCAAGAGTCCTTGATAGGTTTTTGTTCACTTGCTTGCTTGCTTGCTTGGTTTTTTTTGAGACAGGGTTTCTCTGTACAGCTTTGCAGCCAGTCCTGGAACTCACTCTGTAGACCAGGCTGGCCTTGAACTCACAGAGATCTGGCTCTTGAGTGATGGGATTAAAGGTGTGTGCCACTACCACCTGACAGTCCTTGGATGTTTTTACAGAGGACCTGGGTTTGGTTCCCAGAACCCACATAGCAGCTCTCAGCTGCCTATAACTCCAGATTCAATGAACTCACTCTCTTCTTCTGGGCTCTGGAGACATTTGCATCTACATGGTGCACATAAACACGCAGGCACACACAGATAACATAAAATCAATACACCAATATTTTAAAAAGAATTTTATTTGGGAGTGGATCCAGGGAGCCAAATGATAAAATGGACAACGGAGGGAAGGACGGAGGGAAGGGAGGAGAGCTGACAGGAAGAGTATTGGACAGTGGTTTACTCTTGTGGGCCAGCCTCCTCCTTTCAGGAGACTGTGCAAGATTATACCTCAGACCAGGAGACAGTGATGCCGAGGTCTTTGTTCATTCGCTCCTGCTCCTTAAGGAGCCACTCTGGGAGCATCGCCTACACTTTTCGCCCATGCTGTACCCTGGTCAAGCACATAAGAGGTTGAGATACAGGAAGTCACCAGGGTGTATCAGAGCTCCTCATCAGTGTCACATAGAGTAGGCTGAGGGAGACGGTCGTAGGCACTGCTGGGTCCTGCTGTACGCCCAAAGTCTCCACCTTAAAACTGGCCAATGCGTCTAAGGCCTCCTAAGGGCTCAGTGGCTCTGATGGGACAATATGTGATGTCTGGTCCAGGACTCAACATCTGGAGACGCCCCAGAGGGAAGAGCCAGGTGGCAAAGGGAGTCTGGCAACAGCTGCCTTGGTTAAGATATCACCCTCTTCCGCAGGAGCTGGGCCAGGTGACTGAGTCTGAGGACCCAAGGCATTTCAGGAGGGGAGGAGGAGGAGGGGCAGGCTGCTAGGGCTTCTCGGAGGACTCTGAAGCTCCCTGGTCCAACCAGATGGACTTTGACAGGACCCACACTGCCCCGGCGCCGCAGGGACTTGTAGTGAGGGGTGACTTCCTGAAGGCAGTGGTCAAGCTAGGGGCAGAACAGGACAGTGAGGCTACCCTGCAGTGGCACGTATAAGCCTGTGCCCAAGGCCACCTGCACGCAGGACTTCGGTCTAGAAATGTGTGTTCAAGGATCCATGCTCCCTTCCCAGATTCCCTGAAGAAGGGTTCCCCTCCCTGGTATCCCTTTCCCTGAACTCCCTTGTTTCCATGACAACTGGGGAGGGCTTGTAGAGGAAAAGAGATTGAACCAGACCCCATCTCATCCTTTACCTTGTCTCGATTTTCCTCCGACAGATTCCTCAATCCCCTCAGCTCCATGAACACCTCGTAGTGCGGGGCAGAACCATCACAGGAGTCTGAGGACAAAGCCACCCACACACACAGTTCCTGAGGACAAAGTGGCTGCCAGAGCCTCTGCCTTTACATCTTCCCTATTCTAAGATTCACGGGGGCTGGGGCGAGTCTCAGTGACAAGCAGCAAATAGAGGGGAACCTAGACCCAACACTTGGGTATGAGAAAGGTCAGGAATGAAAAATGGGTGAAGCTGGGCAAAGGTGGTACACACGCCTTTAGTCCCAGCACCCGGGGAGGCAGAGGCAGGCGGATCTCTGTGAGTTCGAGGCCATCCTGATCTACAGAGTGAGTTCTAGGACAGCAAGGACTGTTACAGAGAGAAACCCTGTCCTGAAAAAACAAAAACCAAATAAATACATAAGTAAACAAGGTGGAGGCTGTGGTGGTGAGAGGCATGGGAGTCAGATACAGAGAGGAACTTTTGTTAAGAGCACTGGAGAAGACTGAATTGAATCCCTTCCTAGGTGTCTCTGGTCAGGGTGAACATGGGTGGGGGATAACCAGACCCAATGCGAGAAATGCTTACCCAGAATGCCACTCTCCACACAGGCATAGTCCAACAGCTTGGCCCCTGGCCACTGCCCCACTGCTTGGGCCAGGGCCGCAGAGAAGGTATTCTCATCAGTAACTTCTCCTCGAACGCTCAGGGTCTGTCCCAGCCTGAGGGAAGAAGGAGGAGGGAGTGGACCCAAGGGACAGGGGCAGCCCCTCGGCATCCCCAGGGTCACCTACCTGCGGGTGAACCTGACCACAGGACATTGATTGTAGGCACCGACCACCTGGACCACATCTCCCAGGCGGCACCTGAGGAGTGGGGTTAGGGAGAAGAGTGAACTTGTGGTCCCCTCCCAAAGGCAGGACATCAGAGGTGATGGGGCCAGTAGGGATCACCTGGTCAGGCCGGCGTGATCAGTCAGCACCAGCTCATACTCCTCTTCCCTTTGGACATCAGTAAGAAGGAGAGTGGAGGTTGCCTTCTCTTGGGCTCCTTCCTTGAATGGAAGCAGCTCAATAAAGGGGACTCCAGGGGGCAGAAGATAGGATCCTTGGGGTTGCTCTGGCCACAGGTTTAGGGCCATCACCCCTACAGAGAACAAAAAAATCTTGTTAACCTCAGGGCACATTCCTTTCTGCCAGGCAACAGTAGACAGGAATGCTTCACTCTGGACCACAGGCCCAGCTTCTCTGAGCATCTGGTCCTCCTGCTCCAGCTTCTCAGGATACCCCCAGGTCTAGCCTGCAGAGATGCCGTGGTTCCACAGGGATCAGAGTTGAAAGCAAATCCTGGTACCACCCGAGCCTGTGTGAGATGCTAGGTCTCAATGAACCTTGGCATGCTCAGCTGTCAGTCAGCGCTAGTAACCCATACCATCCCAGGCACTGAGAAGGTTTCAAGAAGATAAGTATAGGCGGCTGGACTCACAGTAGCTAGCTGTGCGACCTTTGCCCCCAGCCCCACCTGCATCCAAGCCCCGCATCAAGCTGACCTCCAGAGGCGGCATAAGCAGGAGAGAAGAAGGCTAGCCCTCGGCACCACAAGGCCTTAAGGGCAGCCACAGCTTCTGCCTGGCCTCCTGCATCCAAGGTCACCACCACCTGCAGCTTTGGCCAGAGCCGAAGGGCCAAACCTCGGGGTCCCTGCTCCAGCGCTTCCTGTAGTTCAGCAGCTCGGCTGGGGAGAGGCGTTCCTAGCTTCCCGGATGCTATAGCCTCAGCCAGTTCTTTGCCATCTGCCTCCAGGCCCACAAAGACGTCCAGGAGCTCCACTGCAGTCCTTGCCTCCAGTGCCCTCAGCCCTGGGAACATCAGTGCCTCCAGTAGCAGAGTCCGAGTGTCCTTGGCTCCGAGGGGGCTTACCCGGCCCAAGGCATGCCTGAGCCAGGGGACAGAGCCAGGCCATGGGGATGTAGGGGTAACACAGGCAGAACTTCCTGGAGTCAACACTTCTGGGTAGGCCTTGTTTAGGGTGACTAGACCCAGCAGGGTGGCCTGGAGGGATGATATAAGATAGACTGTTATTTAGACTTCAGAATCAGACCCAGCTACTACTGTGAACCTTCTGCGCACATCCTTCAATAAGGGTTTACTGCTGTGGGGTGGGGGTGCCTCTGTTTACCTGCAGAGAAGCCTCTCCATGGTACTGGGGTGAGGCAGGGGGCAGGAGCTCCTCTTTGCTTTCTTCCTGCTGGACTTGGCTGGTTTTGGTCAATGGGAGCTGATTCCGGAAGGTGCTCATGTCTGTAACCCCCCAAAATACCAGAAACTCCTCAGGAAGTGAGAAGAATGTGGAGACCCTTGAGGAAGGAACCCAGGAAGGGTCTGGAAAGTGGGGTGAGGGCTAGAACAGATCCCAGCAAAGGAAAATCCATCTTAACAGGAGAATCAGCTGTGAGCTGTGGTGAGGCTCTGGGTCAGGCCACAGAGTGTAGGTAGTAAATGAACGGGCCTTTGGGTTCTAGACTCTGGTGTGTGTGTGCTCTTTCTCTTTGGGTCACTTCCCCCAGGTGTCAGAACCGCACCTGTGATCCCCCGGGGGAGACAGCAAGGACTCTGGGCTCTCTTCAGACACCACGTGAGGGCCTGCTGCTGGCTCTGGCCCACGTGCAGTGTGCTCTGTTCCAGCTTTCGCTGCTGCCAGGCAGCCTCCCAGGCCAGGACCCGCCGGGCCACCTGATGTCGGAGGAGGATCAGCCAGGAGGGCCTCTGCTGCCACAGCATGGCCAGTAGGGGCAGCAGGAGCAGCAGCCAAAGCAGCAACATCTCCAAGTAGCTCCTGGGAGAAGAACGGAACAGAGTGGGGCCCGAGGAGATAACCATATTGTCCCCCCACACTCCCCTGCACACAGGAAGCTGAGGAAGAAGCCAGAGGGAGAAAGCCAGGGCCGTGCTGGGCACGCAGTCTGGAAAAGGCAGTATGTCTGTCAGTCCGGTGTCCTACTGACAGACATCCTCAATTCCTTAGCCCTGTAGCTGGAAGAGCAGCTCGACAGCTCCCCCTCGGCTGGCACAGAGAGGGCTGAGCAAAACGTAGGACATCTTACCCACTCCCACGTGACTTTACTTTCTCTCGGGATCTTCCCTGGCTTGGTTCCCCCCCCCCCCGCCCCCACCGGAGTCCAGGGTATATATGCACCTGTCACGGCCCACTTCTGCCCACTTTCAGTACCCCAGGTCCCTCAGGATCTCTTAGTGTCTCTGATTTCAGTACCCAGCATGCCAGAAAGTTGGAGAGATAACTTTAAAGGGCAGGGTTGGGACAGGAAATCCGGCCTGACTGGGCGGAGCTGAGGGGGGTGCTCTTAAAGGAACAGGTCACCTAAAGGCTGACAAGTTGGACCCCAGCTCAGGTAGGCAGATGAGGGAATCAGGGTCAGGGTAGCACGATCACCAAGAAAGAGAAAGGAAGGTGTGTGGTAAGGGTGTTTGCACTCCATCCTGGAGCAGGCTCAGACTTGAGACAACTGAAAACCACAGCTGTGGAGGTGCAGGTGTGCACACCTGTCATCCCAGGCCTCGGGGACGTGACACCAAGAGGATCTCGGAGTTAAAGGTTGTCCTCAGCTGTGTAACAAGTTCAAGGCCAGCCAGGGCCACCTGGAGGTCTTGTCTTTCAAAGAAAGAAAGAAAAAAAATTCTACAGGGTGCAGCGGGCACACAGCATTTGGGAGGTGGGGAAGAAGAAAGGTTCAAGCAGGTTGTCAACTCCTCTGGGCTACATAGCCAGATCCTGCCGTAAAGATTAAGCAATAGCCAGACGTTGTGAGCCATACTTTTAATTCCAGCAGTCAGGAGGCAGAGGCAGGTGGATCTTTGTGAGTTCGAGACCAGCCTGCTCTATAGAGAGTATTCCAGGACAGCCAAGGCTACACAGAGAAACCCTGTCTCAAAAAATTGAAAAACAGCCGGACAGTGGTGATGCACACCTTTAATCCCTGCACTCTGGAGGCAAAGGCAGAGGGATCTCTGTGAGTTCAAAGCCAGCCTGGTCTACAGAGCTAGTTCCAGGACAGACCCCAGCTACAGATAAACCCCTTCTCGAAAAACAAAACAAAACAAAAATCGAAAAACAAACAAAAAAAATGTAAAGAAAGAAAGAAAACGACTTTTTTCTTTGCAATTGTTAAACCCATATCACAGGCAGTCTGCTAAGAAATCTCACAGACAGACCTCGCCCTTTTACACAGACAAGTAGGCACAGTCTATTACCCAATGGCCAGTCCTTATGATGACGTCATAGCACGGTTTGACATAGATAGTGCAGTCAATTTACCTGCGACTGAGTTTACTCGCTGACTTTATCTCCAGGAAAACACACTTGAAATATTTAAATAGTTTATCTTAATTCTAATTTCCTGTGCACTGGTGTTTTTTTTTTTTTTT
>NW_004949142.1:298467-299729 GCF_000317375.1 Microtus ochrogaster
CTAGCTCTTGTAGACCAGGCTGGTCTCGAACTCACAGAGATCTGCCTGCCTCTGCCTCCCAAGTGCTGGGATTAAAGGCGTGCGCCATCACCACCCGGCTTTCTAATTTAGTTTTGATTTTACTATTACTTTAAAGAAAATTAAAAGTTTATTGTTAGGATACCCAAAGCGTTGTAAAAAGTCTCAAAATGGGGATCGATTTCCAGGCACGTTTCCCACAAGGTGACCTGATGGCCTAGGGTGATATAGAGCACAGAAATGCGGCTGACCAGAGCATTTGGTGCAGAGCAGTTACCCCTCTGCACAGAACTAGCAGGGCCTGAGGGGCAGTGGCTCAGAGGGGCAAAAAGGGCCAGGACTTTAGGGGCCAGCTAGGGACAGAGCAAACCCTGGTCCTTTGGAAGAGCAGCCAGCACTCTTAATCACTAATCCATCCTTCCAGTCCTGAAATACTTATTTTTATTATGTGTTTCTGTATGTCACCATGTGTACAGGTACTTGTGAAATCCCGAAGAAGGCTTTAGATCTGCTGGAGCTGAAGTCACCCAACAGGGGTGACAGATTCAGGTCTTCTGGAATGGTAGAAGTTAAGTTCTCTTGACTATTGGGCCAGCTCTTCACCCCCTCCCCAACACCTTCTTTCAAAACAGAGTCTCATGTAGCCCAGGCTGACTTTGAACTTGATAGGTAGCTAAGAATGACTTTGAACTCTTGATCCTCCTGCCACTACCTCCAGAGTCCTGGGAGAGAGAGAAAGAGGATTTAGAGTTGCATATAGGCTGTGGTCCAGCTTGTCCAGGAATGGTTATCTATCACCAGAAGGCCCAAGAAGCCAGTAACTGTTCAGTCCATGAGGCTGGATGTCTCTGCTGGTCTTCAGTATACACTGGAATCCCACAGAAAAGGCTCTAGTACCAGTGAGGGAGTAGGCTTGCCAGCATGATGCTTTCCACCTGGAGCATCACGATTGCTGCTTCCTTCTCGATCTTAGTGAGGGCATGAAGTTTTTCACCAGGGTGATGGGAACTGTCAGGGTTTTGCATCTCTCTCTCTCTCTCTCTCTCTCTCTCTCTCTCTCTCTCTCTCTCTCCTCTCTGGTTTCTCAGTGTAGCCTTGAGCTGGAACTGTCCTCTAACTCAAAGATCCACCTGCCTCTCCTTCACTCGCAAATGCTGTGATTAAAGGTGTGTTCCAGCATTTTCTCCTCCTCCTCCTCCTCCTCCTCCTCACTGTGGCTTCCTGCAGCAGGATCTTCTCAACCA
>NW_004949142.1:299985-300550 GCF_000317375.1 Microtus ochrogaster
GACAACTGAGCCATCTCTTCAGTCCGTTGTCTCTCCTTTTTTCTTTTTTAAGGGGAAGTATTCGAGACAGCGTCTTGCTACACAGCTCATATTAACCTTGAACTCACAATCCTTTTGTCTCAGTCTCCTGAATGGTAGGATTACAGGCATGCGCCGTCATAGTCAACTCTTCCTACCTTCGTTTGTTTGCTCCTTCCTTTCCTCCTGTCTCCCTTTGGGATTACAGGTGTGTACCACCAAAATGGTCCAAGCGTGTGTATGTGTGTGTGTACATGAGTATGTGAGTCACATGTGTGTAGTGGCCAGAGACCAATGCTGGGCATTCACCCATTAGTCTCCATCTCCATTTGTTTTTAGAAGATAGTCACTGAACCTGGAGACTGTCTGGCCAGGCAGCCCCATAGACCCCGTCTCTACTTTGCCAACCCTGGAAGAATAGCCATGTGCCGCCACACCTGGCTTTTGACATGACATGGGTGCTGGGTTCAGATTCTGGTCCTTATGCTTCTGCTGTAAACATGTTGCCAACTGACTCACCTCTCTGTCTTTTTTATTTTTTTTTTTA
>NW_004949142.1:301049-301771 GCF_000317375.1 Microtus ochrogaster
GTACGCTAAGCTCATCCCAAGTCACTTACAAAGATAACTCTGACTTTGTGATTGGTGATGCTTGGTTCCTTTAATTCGTTGATGAGTTCCATCTGCTAGCATGTGTTCAGGATGTTTGCGTCCATATTCATGAGTCATGTTGGTCTTGTGATGTCTTAGTCTGGTTTTGGCATTAGGACAATACTGGTTCCATGGCACAATCTAGAAAGTGTCCATGCTTACACTTCTAAAAAGTTTGTGGGGGATGGAGGGATGACTCAGCAGTTAAGAGCACTTGCTGCTCTTGCAGAGGACCCAGGTTCAGTTTCTTTTTGGTTTCAGGGAATCCAAGGCTGCCTTCTGGTTGCTCCAGGCATGAAGCACACAGAGTGCACTTAAACACATGTAGGCAAAACACCCGCACACATAAGATTAAATACATAGTTAGAAAACTTAGCATTTTATTAGGGTGAGTATATGTGTGACCATGTGCTGGGCAGGCTGGTTCCCTGGCTCTGAGATGGAGAGACTGAAGAAGAGCAAAACAGCCCCAAACTAGAAACATCATATCCTTGAGAATGATGGACGCAAACACGGTCCTTCTGATCCTCCTGCTTCCACCTTCCAAATGCTGGCATTAGGAGCATCTATCACCACACCTGTTTGTGTACTGCTGGGATTCGAACACAGAGCCTTGTGCACACGAGGCAAGCACTCAGTCAACTGAGCTACATCCTCAGCAC
>NW_004949142.1:301871-302293 GCF_000317375.1 Microtus ochrogaster
GGCTAGCCTCGAACTCACAGAAATCCACCTGCCTAGGGTTTCTCTGTGGCTTTGGAGCCTGTCCTGGAATTAGCTCTGTAGACCAGGCTGGCCTAGAACTCACAGAGATCCGCCTGCCTCTGCCTCCCGAGTGCTGGGATTAAAGGCGTGCGCCACCACCGCCCGTCTCTTTTTTGGCTTTTTGAGATAGCCTTGGCTGTCCTGAAACTCGCTCTGTACTGGCTTCAGACTCAGAGATCCACCCGACTCTGCCTTCCAAGTGCTGGAATTAAAGGTGTACACCACATTCTTTTGAGATAAGGTTACGCACTGCCTGGTTGGCCTTGTTAGTCAAGAGTGGCCTTGAGGGGCTGGAGAGGTGGCTCAGTGGTTAAGAGCACTGCCTGTTCTTCCAAAGGTCCTGAGTTCAATTCCCAGCAACC
>NW_004949142.1:302710-307681 GCF_000317375.1 Microtus ochrogaster
TCGGGAGGCAGAGGCAGGCGGATCTCTGTGAGTTCGAGACCAGCCTGGTCTACAAGAGCTAGTTCCAGGACAGGCACCAAAAACTTCAGAGAAACTCTGTCTCGAAAATCAAAAAAACAAAACAAAACAAGAATGTAGGCCGACCAAGCCATTGACAGCAAGCCAGTAAGCAGGACCCCTCTATATAGCTACTGGCTCCAGGTTCCTGACCTGTTTTGTTCCTGTCCTGACTTCCTTTGATAATGAACAGTGCTGTGGAGGTCTAAGTTAAATAAACCCTTTCCTCCCCAGTTTACTTTTTGTTCATGTTGTTTCCAATAGTAACCCTGACTAAGACCTCTGACTAAGACAGGCTTGCTTTCTTTCTTTCTTTCTTTTTTTTTTTTTAGACAGGTTTTCTCTGTAGCTCTTGGAGCCTGTCCTGGAACTAGCTCTTGTAGACCAGGCTAGCCTCGAACTCACAGAAATCCACCTGCCTCTGCCTCCCAAGTGCTGGGATTAAAGGTGTGCGCCACCACCGCCCAGCTCTTTTTTCTTTAAATTTTATTTTTTATGTATACAACATTTTGCCTCCATGTATGCCCGCATGCCAGAAGAGGGTGCCAGATCGCATTACAGATGGTTGTGAGCCACCATATGGTTGCTGGGAATTGAACTCGGGACCTCTGGAAGAGCAACCGGTGCTCTTAACCTCTGAGCCATCTCTCCAGGCCAAGACAGGGTTTCTTAAAATGGAAATCTAGTCATTCCAACTTGCTGAGATTTCATCCCCAATTATCTTATTCAGGCAAGGGTCAAACTCAGCCAGGCCTCTGACGTCCCCGCAGTGTAGCCTCATCCCCCATCTAAGAGACTTCCCACAGCATGGCCCCTGGCCCAAGATCTCTGGAGAACTTGTGAGGAGCAGGCAGAAGTTTCGGCCTAAACTGCACCAAACAGGAAATTCTACCACACACTGAAGTTTCAAAGTCCACACATGAGGCCTTGGCTCCCGCTCTCTCGTGCTTTCCCCAAGTCTACACTCGCTGCTCCCTCAGGCTGAATGCCTCTTCCTTCCTAAACTCCTGTCTGCCCTGAGTTGGCCCCGACACTGGGGTGGTGATGCAGGCTCACAACTCTGGAGACTGAGAAAGGCAGAGAGTGAGTTCCATGACAGCTTGAGACCTTGTCTCAAAAGAAAAAGAGGGCTGGGCATGAGGGGTATAGCTAAGTGGTAGAGAGCTTCCTTAGCATGCTCAAGGCCCGATGCCACAAAAAAAAGGGGGGGGGGAGGGAAGGCCAATAGGGCTTTCCATGGCTCTTCCTTCATGTTCTTTTGTATTTCATAATGACCTGGGGTGGCAGGAACCAACATCCTGCCATCACAGTTCTCGGGCCAGGCTCAGGGGAGCAATCGGAACATGTTCAATTAGGGCTGGTTGCCAATCAGGAAGAGTTTGCGGAGGGTCGGAGATGGATATCGGCCCAGTGTCCCATACATTTCCCAGCAGCAAGGTGAGCAACTCCCCCGTCTGCCATCAAAGCAGGCTCCCCCACTAGCTCCCCTTCTTAGGGTCACGCTGAGGATCAAAAGCCTTTTCCTGTTAAAGCCGCCCTCCCTTGTCACGTGATGGAAAGCAAACAGGACTCAATATTGCCCTTCAGAAGACGCCTTTATTGTAACATAAAATACACAATTTTGTGGCTGCCCCAATTTATACACAATACTTTTTGGTGGCTATATACTAATCTGCCTGGACACTAAAATATGTATCTGAAATACAATGTTAAAAAGAAAATTATAAAAGAGCATTTTTGTTGTAAGAGACAGCCACTTTGAATCTCCTTCCTCCCCTACAAAGCCCCACACACGCCACACCCCAAGCTGAGACCTTTCGGGACTCACCTGTGTGTCTGTGAGCAGGCAAGAGGTGGGCGGAGACCGGTCCTTGCCTGGTCTCTGTGTGCAGGAGTGGGGCAAAGGGAGAGCCCAGCATGCAGACAGGGAACACAGCTTCCAGTTAAAAGCCTCTCCCATCTCCAGGCACAGCCCCAGGAAAAGCCAGGGGAGCGAAGCAACCGTGTGGAAGTCTGACTTTTTGGCACCTTCTTCTCCAACCCAACTTGAGAGTAAGCGTGGAACCTTACTATCCCCACGCCCTGGGGCCATGTCCACTATAAGTCTAGAAGTGTGTCAAGTCC
Organism: Microtus ochrogaster; assembly: GCF_000317375.1. Lineage (NCBI taxonomy): Eukaryota > Metazoa > Chordata > Mammalia > Rodentia > Cricetidae > Microtus > Microtus ochrogaster. The sequence continues at coordinate 304,892 of NW_004949142.1, forward strand.
ACACCCATGTGAGGGTTACTGGGACAAACAGGCCAGGCGACAGGCGGGGGAGAGTCCCTTAGGCCTGGAGTCCTCCAAGCAGCTCCAGCTTTCTCCTGAGGGGGCAGGGAGGGGCCTCACACCTCCTCCAACCCCAGCGAGCACCTGAGGCAAGAGGCTACCACCAGGCATAGAAAAATCAGTGTACAAAACCAAGCCAAGGCAAGCAGCAGCTTTTAAAAAGTCTTCTTCCAATAAATAATGCACGACACAGGAGTATCTTCCTTAGCAGTAAAACACTGATAAATTCAGAAGTTATTTTTTGTAAAAAAAATATGTTTATTTACTTGCATGTATAAAAATAAGGTTTTGGGGTCCTCCTCTCCTGGGCGTGGCTTTGCCCTTGTTTGGAGAGGAGGCCAAGGAGGGCTTTGCAGGCCTAGGTGGTACTGTCTCTGCTTGCCTCTCTACCTGCCTGCCCACTGCAGTCCCTTCCTTCCTTCTGGGGACACCACAGAGGAGAGTGGAAGAAAACCACTGCGGAGGCTTTGGTTCTGTTTCTACAGCTTACCAGACTTCCTAGCACACCTGCTGACTGCGGTTCCCTAACTCCCAACAGCACCCAGCACCCTGGAGGGGCGGCTGCCTGCTTGGCAGGCTGCCCCAGGTGCAGGTCACAGTTCCTACCATGTGACACTGAAGGGAAAAGAGGTGACCTGGGTACAGAGGACCCAGGACTCGATACCGGAAGAGAGAAATTTGATGTCAAATTAGGGTGCAAATGGGAAAAACATAAAAAGACCCGGTTTAGAGACAAAAACACCATTGGACATTTGCAGAAAGCCATTATCAACAAGCTTCTAGAAAAGCCTTGGGTACTGCAGGCGCGGCCTTGCCACAACACAGTGGGGGAGGGTAGCACTGAGGGGCTACGCCCAGTGTCTGGAGCCAGGACTACGCACACCACCCCACGCGGGAGAGCAGGCACCTGTAAGCTCCGAGCTGGGTGGCCCTCCTTCCTTTCCACTCTTGTTAAACATATCCACATGAGTACACACAGAAGCTGAGCGGTGACTCTAGAAACAGAGATCGAGGAAGCAGAGGACAAGGAGCCAAGGTTAAGATGGGTTAAGTGGTGGAAACAGCCACCACCCATCCAGAAACCGTGCCACCCTTGCCCCAACACTCTTTATACAGCTTCCCGTTCCATCGTCTGTGCAAAGGGGACGGGGACGTGTGAGGCACTGGCTTTCTTCCTCAAGAACAGTCATCTACATTTCAGAAGACAGGTGCGGACGATGATAGCTTGCTTGGACTATGGACTGCCTGGCAGAGGGACGAAGGCTCCCCAGAGAGGAGGTGCTTTTTCCTCTCTTTGCCCTTCTCTTACTTGAACAGTCACGTGTCAAAGTTCAGCCACCCTTCAGACACATGGCCAGGTTCCAGGGTTCAGGAACCGGCTGCCTTTTGCACAAGGTAAAAACAAGCCTGGCCCCTGCCCTGGTAACTGCGGCTTAGACTGGACAGCAAGGGATGGGAAAAACACAACGTGCAAACTCACACACTCACACTCACGCACGCTCCCTTCACTGGTGCCACTATGCACAGAAATACTAAAGTCACAACTAGTATTAACACTTCACATTATGAGTATTGTTTCCAAAGAGAAGCGATTCATGGAATTAAAACATCCACGAGAAGTTCCTCCAAGAGGACGATGAAGCTGCAGGAGGCGAGGTCTGGTCATGACTGTGCGTGAGGGATCCACTGACTGTCCATGGGCCGGCCCAAGAGCTCCTCCACGCGCCGCGCCACGTCCATTGTGTCTTCTAGATCAAAGTCCCCATCGGTGTCGAGGACAGGGTCGGGGCTTCAGAGGGAAAGACAGATGGAGGGGAGGACCAAAGGTTATCAGAGGTCACCTGAAACCCCATAAGCCCCTTACTCCTAGGCCCTCACTGGAGAGACCACACCCCCCATACAGTCAGAGGCCTCTGATGGCTAGGTCTGCAGAGACACAGTTCTCAGTACCCATCCTAGCTGCCCACATCCGAACTCCACCCCATCCTTAAACAGAGTGGTAAATCTCTATCTTCAGAGAAGACAAGCAGAGGCATTGCTCATGGCCACTGATGCTATCGGATGGAATCTCCCCCTCCCACAGACCATGGTCTGGGCCTAGGCTGGGTCAGATCCAGAAAATCTTCAAATTCCTTTGATGCCCCCACCCCCCATTTCCAGCCTTAAGAAGTCCAGCCTGAGTCCAATGCCCCAGTACCTCCCCATATGCCCCCAAGAGTGTGACCTACTTCTGTGAGTACATGTTGTAGTGAGCTTGGGGGCACACTACTGGGGAGGGAGCCTGGTCCATGTAGGTAGCACCACTCCCCGCATCTGTAGATGCATTAGCAAACCTGTAGAAGGAAGCAGAACACAGTCTCAGCCACGAGGACTAGAGGAGGGGATTGAGGACATCTTTGAGTCTTTTTCAGGACATAGGAGGTTGGACCTCAGGGGGCTGGACATGGTGCAATGGAACTCGGTTCCTTCTCAAAGGTTGAACTGGGTTTACCAGAGGGATTAGGGATGCTGGACTCAGCAGCAGAGAGTGGTGGATGCTGGGGGAAGTGGTACCAGGAGAACAGAGCTGGGCCCTGGACAACTTACTCAGGGACCACTTGCTTGATCTGCGGCTTCACGTATCCGTCAGCTGCTTTTGCTGCCGGGAAGAAGAGCAATGTAAACCAGAGTCCTCGGGGACACCTCCCTCAGGAACCCATCTTCTCTTGGATTAGGACAAAGCCACCTAAT
>NW_004949142.1:308720-316181 GCF_000317375.1 Microtus ochrogaster
ATACACACACACACATACACACACACATACACACATACACACACACACATACACACACACACATACACACACACATACACACATACACACACACATACACACACACATACACATACACACATACACACACACATACACACATACACACACACATACACACACACACATACACACACACACACACACAGAGGCAAAAGGCAGATAGATTGGAAATCACCTGAGGAAATGAAACTTAAATAACAGAAAATACTTTCTATATAAATATATGAATATTTATATAAATATATGAAATTTTCTTGTGTGTGTGTATATATACATCTTCATATGTGTGCATATGAATGTGCATACGTGTGAGAATGGGTGTGTGTGCCTGAGCATGCTGGGGACAGAAGACACCTTGGGCATCTTTTCTCAGGCACCACTCACTCACCTTTTTTTCTTTTAATTTTTGAGACAGGGTGTCTCTTTGGCCTGGAGCCCAGTGAGTAGGTTAGGCTGGCTGGCCAACAAGCCTCAGGAATCCACCTGTCTCTGCCTCCTCCATGCCAGGATCACAAATGTGTGTCGCTGCTTGGCGTCTTTTTTTTTAAAGCGTGGGCTCCAGGTATCAAACTCACAGCATGTATCTACTGACTGAATAATCTCCTCAGCCTCAGGTAAGCCTATTTTCTCTGTAAAACTGTAGCCTCAAGAGGAAACTAAGGAAGGAATACAAACTTTACAAATGGTGACTGAAGAATCTAGGTTCAGGAGCTAAGGTAAGCTGAAATCTTGGCTTGGCCACATCCCAGCCATGTGACCTTTGGCGAATTATTTTATTTCTCTGTGCCTCAGTTTCCTTTTATGTACAACAGGAGTAACAGTCACACCTCATAGAACTGATTCAAGGATTTAAATGAGATCCTGCGGTGGTTTGAATAGAATGCCCCCCCCATATATATTAGAATGTGAAAGATTAGGAGGTGTGGTGGTTTTAATAAAAATGGCCCCATAGGCTCATAGGGAGCAGACTATTAGGAGGTGTGTCCTTGTTGAGTAGGTGTGTCCCTGTAGGAGGAAGTGTCTCTGGTGGAGGGCTTTGAGGTCTCACACGTTCAAGTGAGGTCCAGTGTGGCAGTCTCTTCCTGCTGCCTGAGGATCCAGATGTAGAACTCTCAGCTCCTTCTCCAGCACCGTGTCTGCCTGTGGGCTGCCATGTCTCACCATGATGATAACGGACTAAACATCTGAACTGTGAGCCACCCAATTAAATACTTTCCTGTATATGAGTTGCCGTGGTGGTCACAGTGTCTCTTCACAGCAATAGAAACCCTTAGACAGGAGGCGTGGGCTTTGAGGTTTCAAAATTCCATGCCAGACCCAGTCTCTCTCTGCCCGCAGATCAGGATATAGCTCCCAGCTACTGCTCTAGGTCCATGCATGCCGCTACGTTCCTTGCCATGATGGCAATGGACTAAGCCCCTGACATTGTAAGCAAGCCCCTAATTAAACGCTTTCCTTTATAAGAGGTGCCTTGGGCTGGAGAGATGGCTCAGAGGTTAAGAGCATTGCCTGCTCTTCCAAAGGTCCTGAGTTCAATTCCCAGCAACCACATGGTGGCTCACAACCATCTGTAATGAGGTCTGGTGCCCTCTTCTGGCCTTCGAGCATACACACAGACAGAATATTGTATACATAATAAATAAATATTAAAAAAAAAAAGAGTTGCCTTGGTCATAGTGTCTCTTCACAGCAGTAGAGCAGTGACTAAGACTGATACTATAGGAAATATGTTTAGGAAAATCCTGGCACAAAGAGGCATTCAGCAAATGCTAGTTGCTGCTACTATGTATTATTCTGAAATTATCATCATATGTAAAGGTTACTTAGAATCAGAGAAATACATGGGAGACTTATAAGGTAGTTTCTATTTGTCTGATCTTTGTTTTCTGAGACAGGGTTTCTTTGTGTAACTCTGGCTGTCCTGACCTCTCCCTGTAGACCAGGCTAGGCTCGAACTCATGGAGAGCCGCAGATCCGCCTGCTTCTGCCTCCCGAGTGCTGGGATTAAAGGCGTGCGCCACCACTGCCCAGCTATAAGGTATAATTTTTATACCAGAATGGCAGATATGAAATGGATGGCTAATCTGTGGTTGGCAAGAGGACAAGGAAGCAGATGTCTGACAGATATCTGTGAGGAAAGGGAAATTGGCCTTTTGAAGGCAGTTTTGGAAAGGTGAGTCTAAAAGCTTAAATACATATGCCCTTTTATCTAATTCTGCTTAGGAATTTATCCTAAGGAAATAACTGAGTAAGATACTTGTGCTAGGTTATTTCAATATCAGTCATAAGTGAAAATGAAATAGATAAGAATTTTAATTAGCTACCCTTGAATACAGTACAGAGTCTATGGAATGGAATCCTGTGCAATCGTGAAGATGACACTGCATGAATGAATTACTGACCTGTAACTCTTCACCCTCCCACCCCCTTCCCTCCTAGAGACAGGGTTTCACTGTGTAGCCCTGGCTGTCCTGGAACTCATTCTGTAGACCAGGTGGCCTCAAACTCACAGAGATCTGCCTGGCTCTGCCTCCTGTATGCTGGGATTGAAGGGGTGCACCACCACCACCACCCAGCTCTGACCTGTAACTCCATGCATGCGTGTGTGTGTGTGTGTGTGTGTGTGTGCGCGTGTGCGCGCGTGTGTATGAAATCAAGGCACAAAGGATCATGCATGGCTTGACCTTTCACCCTGGCCTCAGCTCCCACCACCAGCTTCCTGCTTGGCTGGAAACAGCCTCCTTGGCTCTGGGGAGCTTTTCAGCCACCCCAGCTGTACTTGCTCTTCCCGCCTAAGATGTCGCTCTCTGTCTTTGCAAAGCCAGCTTCCTTACTTTGTTCAGGTCTGTTCACATGTCACTTCCTCCCCTGGCCACGCTAGAGAAATGATGCCCCGCTCCCTGACACTTCTCCATCCCTTCCCTTTTGCTCTATTGCCCTTCAGGGTATCCATTGCTGAGTAAACACACAGCATTGTTGACTCACTTGCTGTTTTCTTTCTCTGACCAGGCTGCAGCCTCCACATAAGAAGCTCCCAAGTTCCCGGGGGAGAACAGAACGCACACCTACAGAATGTTGAAGGATGCTGCTGAGCTGTCAACAGGGGCTAACTTCCAGATGTGTGTGATGCCTTTCTTGCTGACAAATTTGTGTTATTTCCTACAATTTTTACAATAACATGGAATATTTTGGCCAGGAGTGGTGTTGTATAACTTTAATCTCTGGCATCCAGGAGGCAGAGACATTGTCACTGACAAACACTGCATAGGGTTAACATCTGCCCTGGGTATTTCTTTCTTTTTTTTTTTTTTTCAAGACAGGGTTTCTCTGTGGCTTTGGAGCCTGTCCTGGAACTAGCTCTTGTAGACCAGGCTGGTCTCAAACTCACAGAGATCCGCCTGCCTCTGCCTCCCGAGTGCTGGGATTAAAGGCGTGCGCCACCATCGCCCGGCTTGCCCTGGGTATTTCTTGAACACCAGTGGGGTGCTGTTTGGGTCTCATTCAGGAAAGAGATTTGCCCATCCATGTACACATATACACATGTATGTACACACACATACTAGCAAAAACTCAAAACCAAAACTAAAGTCGGTCAAAAGCCACCGCAGATGGACACTCACCGGTGGCAGGCTCGCACGGGACTGGTGTATAGTACTTAGAATATACTTCATCCTTTGGCCGGTCAGGAAACACGTATATGAGGTAATTCAAGTCCCCCAAGCGGTCAGCCAAGGACCGGATGGAGAAGTCTCTAGTGGTAAAAGGCATCAGATTCCAAAACATTCTTTCCTCTAAATCAATAAACAGAACAATCACATTCTAACCATGATTTCTGAATGTGAGATTTTAAAATCCACAGACTTAAAATTCAAGCCCCTTACTAAAATCACACCAACAGAAATATTCATGCCCAAACAGCCACAGGTATAGACGGGGATCTCTTGAAAGTCTTGGTACATAAGCAGATGCATATGTCACTTCCTCAGAAATCCAGAGAGCCCAGAGGGCTCCAAGATCAAGTCGAGTCCTCCCCGTATAAGAGAAATAGCTTTGGGGCTGGGGAGACAGCTTAGCAGTTAATAGAGCTGGTTGTTCTTGCAGAGGACTGGGGTTTGACTCCCAGCACCCACATGATGGCTTACAATCATCCATAACTCCACTTCCAGGGGATCCTAAAGCCTTTTTAGGCCTCTGGGAACTACACACAAGGTGGACAGGCAAACATGTAGGCAAAACACCCACATACAAAATAAAAAAATAGAGAAAAGTAGCTCCTAGGGATCCATTCTTATTCTCTAGGAGGCACAGCCGCAGCCAAGAGAGCCTAGGAGCTGGTCAAGCTGGGAGACTCTTCAAGCCACAAAACACAAGCTACTGTGCTTTGCCGTGAGGGTCGGACTGAAGAGGGGACATTCCTGGGTGGCAATGTTCGGTGGCAACACCTTCATTAATGAGGGAATCATGGAGCTATCGTATTATTACTGTTCAGATGACTGGAAGGAGCTCCAGGCTGAGTAACAATGAGGCAGACATCTCAAAAGGGAAGTGGCCGCGACTCTGCCCGCTGCCCATTCTAAGCCGCGCTTCAGCATTTCCCATAATAAGATTGCTCACAGGCCGCCTTCCGAGCAGCTGTGTCATGTTAGCGATTCCTGTAATGAGGACTGGCCCCAGAAAACTATGCTCTGGATAGGATGGATTAAAATCATTCTTTGACAAAAGCAGCTAACTTTGGACATAAAGCCAAAGTGTGTCGCCAAAAGGGAGAGGCACTCACGAGAGTCAAACTTCCAGGCAATGGTGATGCCTCCGATTTCAGAATCGCTGAATCTCAGCAGGAAGGTCCCATCGGGCTTGTTGATGAGCAGGTCGTGGGCTTGCTGCTTGTTCACGAAACCCAAGATGGCCCTGGATCCAAGAGTCAGAGGTAACAATGCCAGAGAGAAAACTTGTAGTCTAGTACTGACTAACAGATGATTGCAGCCCAAGCTTCTTGGGGCACTGAGGCAGGAGGATTGCTTGAGCCTTGACAACATATAATAAAAATAAATACGCAAAATAAGCAATAAATGGGGATGCTCACCCGTCATTCCAGTGAGGCTTGAGATGTTTTTTTAACACTTCCATCACACCGTCAAACCACTGCCAGAAAGTATAATTCCGTCCTGGCAAATTCTCCTGGTTGGAGACAAAACAGTGAACAGGAAGAAAACCAGAGTGAGCCCTGGAAGATCAGTTGCATGGATGACAGAGGCACTTTACAGTTTGCTGTAAAGATACTGGCCCTGTATTCTGTAGAAAGATCCTCCACACACAGCCTGTTACAGATTGGCTTGTTCTGAATTAACATTAAATCTAGACACCATCTAGAAAGTATACAAGACTCAGTGGCCTTGGCGTATGTGAACCCACCCTCTGTTACACAGAGCAAGAGGACAAGGAGGGGGAACAGGAATCTCGGAAGCATAAGGCTGGACTCTGAGGACCAGCTGTCAGAAGGATAGGACTGCGCTCCGAGGACCTAGCAGCCTAGAGGATGAGACTGAAGCCTGGGGACCCTGCTATCAGAAGAAGAAAGCTCAACTTTGACTTGGTTTATTGCCTTTGTTCAGATTCTCTATAAAAATGTGCGTGGAAGATATGGGGAAGGCAGATGTGGCTCTGACTTCCCAGACTGTCCAATCCTGGCTTGTGCTTATAGACAGGCAGCACAGGCTGCTTACAGACATCTCCACTGTCAGAGGCATGCAAACGTCCAGACCTGCCTGCCTTTCACCAGCTGGTCTTACTGCCCCAAAGACAGACCACAGAGCAAAGGGAGAAGCAAGGGGTAAAAGTCACAGTGCTGGTACCAACCCCCCAGGAACCCTGCTACACCCCCAGCTAGATTTGGTGGACTTGCTTTGGGCTCCTTCTGACGTGTGGCCTGTGACAAACACTACCATCATCCCCCGGGAGATTCTGAGAAATGCACATTTTCCCAGGTTCACCTCAGACCTGCTATGAATCACAGCCAATACTTTAACAAGATGCAGGGTGGGCTTATAGATCTGACCTGAATTAGATCACACGAAGCCACAGAGATACTGACCTCTCTCTCTCTCTCTCTCTCTCTCTCTCTCTCTCTCTCTCTCTCTCACACACACACACACACACACACACACACATACATACATTCCCAGTAGTTCTCAGCCAAGTACAGTAACCAGGTTCTGTGGGAGACAGGGACTTCACCACAATGGCAAAGACAGGCCACTGAGGCCTGCTTCTGATGTGAGTAGCTGTGAGCACAGAACAACTCAAAAGACTCAGGAGCCACAAAGTCTCTGAATTAAGGGCATCTGAAACTCTGGGGTGAGGACATATGGGGGTGGAGGGAGAAATTTAACTGAAAAATCAAAGATCCAGATACAATCACAGATTTGACAGATGCTAGAGGAAACGGATCCTCTGTCCATACCCCCTTCCAGGGGATTGCGGGTCCCCTGGAAGCCTGAGCTGGCATTCCACATCTGCTGGTACAGAGCTGGGGAAGGAGCTTGGCTAGTGCTTGCTACACTGTTTCCTTCATAAAGGAAGGTCTGGCTTATACCATGAAAAGGTGTGACTCTGTGTGAGCCCCACTGCCTCTCAAACTATCCATCTGCACAGATGCATCTATGACTCGGGGTAAAGTTTGTGAGAAGGTATGAAGAACAGGGGCCCAGGGCAGGGAAACTCCAGCAGGCCAACATGTGGAAAGATTGGAGTAAGAGCAACTGGCGGCCGGCCGCTCACCCGGTTGAACTGGGACCAGGACACGGACATGCTGTTGTAGTCATCGAGGTGGCTGCTGCTGCTGTTGAACAGTTTCTGAGCCAGGAACACCAGGTTCTCCTTGGTCAGGCCCCGGTTGCTCTGCACTTCGGCCTTGAATTTCATGTTGAGCGCTTCACACAGCTGCGGCCACAGCACCTTGTCAGGCACGGCAAACGGCACCCTGCCCTGAGAAGCCAGCATAAGAGAACAGTTGCATGACTGATTCTCTCAAGCAGCAGGAGAAAGGCAGCAATGGCTGGAAAGACTTAGACCTGAGCACAGTCAGACTTTCGTGGGATGTCCAGTTCCGAGAGACACACAAGGTTCTGCTTTGTTGTCCTCATACACAACACAGCTAGAGGCCACCTCGTGTTCGGTGGGCTGGCTTGGGAGCTGCCAGCCCTGCAGTCTGACTCTGGTCCTAATGAGCATCGTCAGAACAAAGCATTGCCAAGTTGTGGCTCATGGTCTAGATCCATGGGAAGTTTAGATATTGAAAACAGTAGTGGTGGCTTATGCCTGTGATCCCAGCACCCAGGAAGGTCAGGAGCTCAAGGTCATTTTCTGCTACACAGAGTTTGAGGTCAGCCTGGGCTACATGAGACACCATACCAAAAAAAA
>NW_004949142.1:316986-340433 GCF_000317375.1 Microtus ochrogaster
TGTGAGCCACCATGTGGTTGCTGGGAATTGAACTCAGGACCTTTGGAAGAGCAGGCAATGCTCTTAACCACTGAGCCATCTCTCCAGCCTCTTTTTGGTTTTTTGAGACAGGGTTTCTCTGTAGCTTTGGTGCCTGTCCTGGAACTAGCTCTTGTAGACCAGGCTGGTCTCAAACTCACAAAGATCCACCTGCCTCTGCCTCCAGAGTGCTGGGATTAAAGGCGTGCGCCACCACTGCCCGGCAATATGTACAGTCTTAATGTGACAATTAAGCATTAAAAAGAAATCTTTCCTCTTCCTTTCCTTTTCCTGCTTTTTGAAGAGAGGGTCTTGCTATGTATCCCAGGCAGGCCTGGAGTTTATCTGTCCTCCTATCTGGGCCTCCCAGGTGCTGAGAATATAGGTATGCACCACTGCCTGGAAAATTCTTCACTTTCTTCTATGGCTGCTAAATATTCTTCAACAGAGAAGAGCAATATTTGCCAAGTCCCACGGATGGGCATCTATCAGCCTCCCGTCCTCAGCTATGACAAACAAGGCCATACTGCTCTTGTTACATAACACACCCATAATATTTGTGCAGAATAAAATCCCAGTAGCATATATGTATTTTTTGTTTTTGTTTTTTTGAGACAGGGTTTCTCTGTAGCTTTGGAGCCTATTCTGGAACTTGCTCTATAGATCCAGGCCGGCCTCGAACTCACAGAGATCCACCTGTCCCTGCCTCCTGAGTGCTAGGATTAAAGGCATGTGCCACCACCACCTGGCAGAACATATGTATTTTATTGTATGTAGGCGCTCCTGTGTGTGCATACACATTTACGTGGAGGCCAGAGGTTGGCATACAGTGCCTTCCTTATTTCTCTCAGAGTCTGGAGCTCAGATATGATATGGTGAGACTATCTGGCCAGTGAGTTATAGAGAGCCTCCTGTCCCTGCCTGCCCAGAGTTGGGATTACAACCAAGAGCAGCCACACTGGGTTTTTACATAGCTTCTAGGAAACATGAACTTAGTTTTCATGCTTGTGAAACAAGCACTTTCCTGACTGAGCCATTCTTCAAATCTCTGTATTCATTATTTATTATTATTTATTTTGAGACAGGGTCTCATTATGTAAACCGAATTGCCTGGGACTCATTACGTGGACCAGGCTGGCCTCTGCCTTCCAAGTGCTAAGCTGAGATTAAAGGTGTACCACCATGTTAAACGTTAAGCATTTATTTTTAAATAGATAGTTTTAAGATACCCTAGTCATTAGTTTAACTAGAAATGGAAAAATTCATATTATTTGGGCAAGATACCCTAACACACTGCAGGGCATGTCAAGGTTACAGAGAGTTCTGTGGACAGCAGGGACAGAAATGAAGCAATCTAACCCAGAAGGTTTATGAAGGCACTGTGCAGCGGCCTTTTTCAAGAGGCTAAACTCTGGGTTTGCAGCACACACAGAGAAGAATCTCATAAAAACCCTGCCTTTGCAATAAAGCATCGTTCTCTAAAGACAACAGCTGGAGAATCAAGAGTCTCGCATTACACACTGGAGAAGAACAAACTTTGATGTGGGGAATAACACCGATCCTTTTTTAAATTTTATTTTTATTTTTATTTTTCGAGACAGGGTTTCTCTGTAGCTTTGGAGCCTGTCCTGGAAGCTGTCCAGGCTGGTCTCGAACTCACAGAGATACGCCTGCCTCTGCCTCCCAAGTGCTGGGATTAAAGGCGTGTGCCACAACCGCCCGGCAACAACAATCCTTTTATCATGCTTCTGTAAATTCACTTCTACAGAAGAAATGCAATACAGATCTCTGCTCATGGAAATGTTTTGAAAATGTTCATCATGGGCTAGGGATAGCTCAGTTGATAGAGTGTTTGCCTCGCAAGCACGAAGCTCTGGGTTCTATTCCCAGTACTTCATAAACAATGGGGTGGGGGTGTGGTTGGTGAATGCGGGTGATCCTGGCTCAGGAAGAGACAAGGTCAGGGGTTTTTTGCTGTATAGTGAATTCAACACCAGCCTGGGATACTACATGAGACTCTGTCTCAAGAAAAAAAGAAAGGAGGGGTGAGGGAAAGAGAGAGAAGGGGAGAGGGAGGAAGGCAGTGAGGGAGAGAGGGGGAGACAGAGAGAGCACAAATCCTTGTTAGCATGCTAGTGAAATTCTGTGTTTTGGGGGTGCTTAAGTCCACAGCAATCTGTCCCTCAGACAAAGCATGTCGTTCTTCATGAAACCTGGGATGAACATGAACATGAGACCTGGGAGGAGTGTTGAATGTCATCCTCACTTACCGGCAAATGACTGAGACAAGTTCCCGGCTAAAGTAAACTCTAGAAAGGGCCTAGGGGTCTCCAAACCATCCAGGCTTGCTCTGAGGACTGAAGTATTTGCTAAACATCTCCTGTGTTATTGAGCTTAGCCTTGGGACGGCGCTGTGGAGCACAATGCAGTCTGGGGTGCAGCTGCAAGTACAAGCTGCATGCAAACTGCAGTTCCGCTGAGCCTTTCTAGGCCAAATCAGTTTCCCTTGGTCACTACAGGAGGGGGTTGAGCCTGAATTCAAACTCTGACTGGACATCAAGTCCTTCCTCATTCCACATTTCCTATTCTGTTTCCTGAGGAGAGAGAGAACCTGAAGACCCTCGGACCAAGGAACCCACTCACAGGCTCTGCAAAGGCGTTGTCCCAGAGGACAGTGGCTGTCGCATTGTTGTCCTGGCTGCCGTGAACAATCACCACCACTGGGAGCGACAAGGTCTGGAAGACAGAGGATTGGGCACATCATCGGTCACTTTCGCCCCGTCCTGTTCTGTCTGGTTTCATGATCAGTGCCTTCCTTCAAGTTTCAGTGCTGCACTGAAGGAACGGTGCTGGCACAGCTGGGGCCCACGTTTCAGAGGCTAAGCTAGTTAATCTAGTCATCTGTCTCTCTAACTAACCAGCCAGCTGATTAACTCTTCCTCCTTGGGAGAAGATCTCACTTTGTACCCTAGGCTAACCAAGTTATACAGGCTATATTGCTGCTGTGCTCAGCTATGATTTCAAATTCTTTTTTTTTTCTTTAGTTTTTCAAGACAGAATTTCTCTGTGTAGCTCTGGCTGTCCTGGAACTTGCTCTGTAGACAAGGCTGGCCTGGAACTCACAGAGATCTGTCTGCCTCTGCCACTGCTCAGCTTGATTTTAAACTCTTGATTCTGCCTTAGCCTGGCAAAGGCTAGGATTACAAGTATGTACCACAGTACCTAGCTGGAATTGTAGGTATTTTATAAATGAAGTTTTTAGATATTCTGATGACGGGACAATTTACTCACAGAGAAAGGGTAAGGAGATATTTCTACACACTTGCAATTCCAGCTCTGGACACTGAGGCAGGACTTGAGGCTCGAGGCAAGCCTAGGCTACCCGGTAAGTTTTAGGCTAGTCTGAGCTACATAGTAAGACCATATTTTAAACAAACAAACAAAACCCAACCCACTAAATAAGCAAATATAAAACTACAACCACAAAAACTCCAACTCTGATCTTTTCTTAAATTCACAATGAGTGGTTTCCTGTGATCATTTTTCAGGTGTCTTCCTATCTATTATAGTTTGATATTGTTTGAGCCTAAAGAGAATGAGAACATAATAGTTCTAAGGATAAGGGTCTCTCCATTTCCCACTTATCAACAATAAAAAGGAAGCTACTATGAGGTCATAATTCTTTTGGCATATAAATAGCATGCAAAGATATGTGGTATATATACTGCACAAACACACATTACACACTACAGATATACTATATACACACATATTGCACATATACACCTCATAAATACTGCATACATACTGCACACAATCTACACAGTGCATACATAGATACAATCTCACACACTGCACACATGGTACACACACTGTAGACCCACCGTGCAAATATGTGCGCACATTGTGAACATACACTATATGAAAACACAGTGTATAGGACACTCACACACTGTACACATTGTACACTGTACATACACACACTGCAATATATTGTGCATATGCTATAAACACTATATACACATGCACAATATATACATGTACATACATTGAATATATACATGGTATATACACATTGCACAATACTGTATACACATTATATAAACATGCACAAGATATATATATACACACTGTACACATACTATGTATACTCACATACTATACACATTATATACACACTGCACATACACATCACATATGGTCTACATGCTGTACATATGTACGCATACTGTGTACACACACTACATACAGTGCATACATACTGCACACACACTCACAAACAGGCTGACAGGGAGAGAGGGCTTTACCTTGACTTGAAAGACCAGTTCATTTCCACCGACGCTAAACTGTGAGTCAAACAGGATTGTGAACTTCTCTTCTGTCACTGACTCTGCGCCACGGCGATCGGACCTCTTGATTCGTTTTAGGGACTGCAAAGGAGAAGCAGGAGATGAAGAGGCCTAAGACACCGAGAGACAGTCCACTGTGCCTCTCTCAAGTCCTCACCATGTTCCTGAAGTGGGCGCTGAGGGTGCCCGTGGCCTGATGGTACTCCATGACGCAGCAATTGTTCAGGATCTCTCCGCTGTAGTCACTGCAAATCAGATAAAAATAAGCTGCAGATGACATAGGCCCAGAGAGCAAGCTGGAGCTGGGAACAAAGAGGGCTGCTAGGAGTAGCTGCCAGCAGGAGGAGCGGAGCTCCTGAAACAAGGCACGGAAGTGACTTTCAGCAACAGGTCCCTATCTAATGAAACGACACCATCCATCCATCTATCTAATTATATAGATGATATATATATATATATATATATATATATATATATATAAACACACATATAAGATTATATATATTTACACACACATGTCACCTTGATATTCATTCTCAGGTACAGAAGAGCAAGAGGGAAAACAGGAATGAGACATGAAGGAGATTTTTATCTCCCATCTCAAGGGCCGAGTAGAGTGCCAAGAGGGGACACTGAGGCACACTCACTTGCGGGTGCTCTCGTTCTTCAGCAGGGACTTGGCCTGCTGCTCGCTGATGATGGTAGCCTTCACCTGTGGGGGGTTCATGTGCACATTCAGCTTCCCGCCCACCAGCAGGCGCACGGTGGCTGCAAACTTGGTCTGGGTCTTCAGGACCTGAGGAGGTTGCTTCTCGATGATGAAAGTGCTGCAGGGGACACAAGGGACCAGACAGCTGACTGGATGCTGGCTCAGGGGAGATGGCTGGGAGGTCAGCTAGGAGGGGAGGGCCTTCCTGTGGGGCCTGCTGGGAGAAGGAAGACAGGCAGAGGAGGAGGGGCCTGGCCTCTGTTTCCTGGAGGACATGGGGGGTTGGAGACAGGTGTGAGGGAGGCTGGACCCCACGGTGCTTCCTGCAGTGTCCCCAACACACACTGGGCCAGGACAGTCACAGCAGCAGAGGAACTAGGGCCACAGTGGGTGGGGGGGGTGGAGGAGCAGGACTGGGGCAGAGCTCTGGGTTTGGACAGCTCCTGGGTCTCAACATGCCCACCCCCGGGAACTGCCATGTCCCTCTGAGCATGACCAGGAGGCAGCAATCACCTGGTGACCAGGGCTGAGATGATGTCTGTGATGGTGGCATTGACCTCGGCTAGCATCTCCTCCACGGGGCCTGGAATGGGCAGCTGCTGGCAGAGGTGCTCAGCCCTGCGGATCTGCTGCCGGTTCTGCCAGATGATCTCAGCCAGCTTCTCACACCTGCAAGGAGCCCAGGACCCCTCAGTGACCTCTGCTCCAGCACAGGCCCGGGAGGAGACCACATGACACTGTTCCCCACAACAAAACTCCCCTCATCACCCCAAGGTGCTAGCACTGGTCACCACTTCCCTGCACAGGCACAGAGGCCCCAACTTGGAACCAGCGAGCTCAAGAGTATCCCTGTCCATGCCAAGGCACCGCTGTCCCTTGGGGGAGGTGGCACGGGTCTGAGGAGCCAAGTCCATCAGGAGCTCAGACACTGATAAAGTGAGAGCTGTCCCAGACAGTGGGAACCTGCTGCTCAGGCCAACACGGACAGAAGGCAGCTGGCACCATTGCCCGAGCCCCTGCCCACCCTGGCCACCTCCCGCCCTCACCAGGACTGCAGCACGTCCAGGCTGCCCTCAGGGGGACCCCCGTTCCCGGCCAGCTGCTGCCGCCGCTTCCACTGGATCAGCTCATCGTCCAGGATGATGGTCTGTTGCTTCCGCAGCAGCTGCAGGGTTTTCTGGTGCTTTTCAGCCAGCTCCTGCGTGAGGACACAGCGGCCTTCTGGCTCTGGGGAGCAGCCCATAGAGCCTGGCCTAGGACCCAGGGCTTGACCCTGCCCACTCCACCTGCTCCACCTCACTTGTACCCCAGGAAAGAGGGGATCTGTTCTCATCTTGGCTCTGTGCCCAACCTGGCGCCCTGAATCTCAGGTGACAGAGCTCCCTCTCAGGGGCAGAGGGATGCAGGATGCACTAACCACACGGTACTGCTGCAGTGTCTGTGCCTCCCGCTGCAGCCAGGCCTCCAGGGACACTTGCTTCTGCTGGAGGGCTGTCTCCCGGCTCATGCGCTCCTGGGGGTTCAGCTGGGCCAGCTGGGCAAACTGAGCTGGAGGGGACAGGACACCCACCACCATCATCTCTTGTGTCTGGTGGGAAGTCTGGAGGATTTCCCATGCTCAGGGTCAGACACCCCATGACAGTAAGTCTGTTCCAATTAACCTGGGGAGTCTCATGATGAAGGGGCTCTCTCAGAAGACAGTCTCTAGCCTCTCTGATCAGGGGTCTCTGATATAGCCTTGCCAGGGCTGGAAACAGGTGCTCGATAGGGAAGCAAGACCTCAGTAGTGCCTGCCTCCCGTTCACCACACACAGGGCATCTCACAGGGCGTTGTGTTTGAGTGGCCCCATGGTTTACCAGCTGCATGAACTTAGGCCGATTCTTTTCTCTCCTGTGCCCTCGTCCCCCATCTAGAAAGGAAGAACCCTGACAACAGCTCAAGGGGCTGCTGTGAGACTAATGCTCCCATGCCTTTTTTTATGTATGTTGGGGATCGAACCCAGGACTTGGCGAATGCCAGGCAAGCCCTCTCCCTACTGAGCTACATCCTCACCTTTCAATAGATATGGACAGATCCCGAGACACAGCAGGGTACAGAGTCACAGAAAGAACGTCTGTCCAGGGCCGGTTACCACTGCTCGCAACCCTTTCCCCACTCCATGTCCAGAAAGGACCCCGAGTGCTGGCATTACTGTTTCCTCCTTTGACCCTTGAGCAGCTCAGCATCCTTCCTCGGGTCTTGCTAAGAATTTGCACACTGACAGGCCTCATTTCAGTTCCTGGCTGGCCTTTGAGAACCATGTCACACTGACCTGGTCCTTGCTCTAGGGACACACAAGCTGGGACGGACAAAAGCAACATTAGACAGCTAGGGCAAGCCCACAACTATAATTTATGCTGGCCTCAGGGTACAGAACTAAAAGACGTGGTTCTTTCTCAACGACTACAATCTGGAAAGCCTGGGAGTCAGTAAATAATGTCAATACAGTGACATGCTGTGGTACTCACACACGTCCTTAGGAGACAGAGGCTATGTGCCTGGCGGCATGGGGACAAAAAGTCTTCTGAGGTTCTTACTTTTCAAAATTGTTCTTGGATTTATTTTATGTGTATGAATGTTTGGCCTACATGTATGTCTGTGTATCATGTGCATATCTGGTGCCCACAGAGGAACTAGAGTTACAGATGGTTTTGAGACACCAAGTGGATTCTGGGAATCAAACCCTGGTCCTCTGTGAGAGCAGCAGTGCTCTTAACCACATGAGCCATCACTCCTGCCCCCTCTTGGCATTTGCCAAGTCCTGGGTTCGATCCCCAACATACATAAAAAAGGCATGGGAGAGTCTGAAACACACATGCAGGCAAGGAGAAGAAAGTGTTAATGTTCCCTATGGGGTCAAGAAGAAGAGACTCCATACCCCTAGGAGAACTCTCAGTTTCTGCTAGCCCCAGAACAAAGGCTAGGGAACACTGTCCGTAGGGCATATGGGGCACAGGAGGGCCTGAAGAACCTCAGAGAACACTGCACAGTGGGCACCCCAAATAGAGCTCCTTCAGTGTTGGGATGGAGGTCAGGGCCACACACATGCTAGGCAAACCCTCTATTGCTGAGCTGCACTCTGAGCCCCTAAATGGGATTACTTCGGCAAGGCTGCACTTATAAAATGCTTACCTCCTCCAATGCATTATGCCCTCTATATGCTATTTATTAAACTGTGAATGCCTTCTTCCAAGGAAACACCTTCTACGGCCACCCCAAATTCCTGAGTACAGGAAGCCTGAGTGAGACCTTCCACTCTCCCTGTCAGGGGCCGTGTGCTCTCCCTCCTCAAACCTCACTCTTCCAGTTCTTCCGTGTGAATGGCCCCATTTCACTCAGACACAGGCAAGGCTCAGGATGGAACCAGGTTCTCTTCTGCTTCCTCAGAGCGTGCTCCTAGACCTCCCTCCCATCCCCAGAGCATCGTGGACCGTGATGCGGGCCTCACCTTGGATCCGCAGACTCTCCTGATACTGGATGATGAAGTACTCTTGGGTCTGCTGCAGCTTCTTCAGCTCGTTCTCCGTGTCCTGTGTGATGAGGCGCAGCTCCTCAAACGTCTGGTTGATCTGAAGGTGCTTCTGGGACATGGCGTCAGCAAGACTTCCAGGTGGAGAGCTCCCCTAGGGAAAGATGGGGAGACTTAGGGTGTAAGGGAGTCTTCGGTCTTAATCCTTAGGTGAGGTTAAGACTGCCAAAATTAAATCTGAGGTCAGAAGAAATCACAAATGCCATGTGTGAGAGCTGGGGTTGAATGGAAAGTGTGGGGAGACAGGTGACCTGCAAGATACCTTCATGGTAAAAACATGCTTCAGCTTTGGCCTCCACCGGAGTATACATACATACATACATACATACATACATACATACATACATCCCACACAGGATGCTCCTGACTCCTTGAGAGACTGGAACTCCACACGTCACCCAGGTCTTCTTACTGACGATTGTGACCCCTAATTCCTTATTCATTCATTGACTCAATGCCATGACTGTGGCTAAGATGGAAACACATGGTCTGTGTCTATTTCAGGACCTGCTGGCGATGCGGTCATTTGCTTCCACTGTGCATGAAGCCACACTTCTCAAAGGTACCCTGAAGCCCCTCAGATGAAGTTATGGGGGAGGCGCTCACAAGGCCTCTGTGGATCTGGCTGTGTAAGTGACTAGGGATGATCCACCCCTTCAGCCGCTGGCCCAGAGGGAGTGGAGAAATTTCTCCTAAGGATCTGCACCTGAATGTGAGCATGCTTCAACACAAAATGATTTCCTTGGGGTTAAACTATTTTGCACCAGGTTCACCCTGAGTTATGGCTGTATTCTTACTGAATTATAGATCTAAGATCAGCTCCCTAAAGAGACATGAGTGCATCCTGGGTCAACTCGACTAAGTGGGGTCCAAAGGGGAACGGAACAAAAAGGGCTCCCCAGCCCCCACACCTATGGGAACTCACATTGTTGGCTTCTCGAACCAGTCTCTGTTCGTTGTACAGAATGTGCCGGATACAGCGAACCAGCTCCATGGGGCAGCGGTCGTACGTGTTCTGAAAGAAGACAACAGCAGACATCACTTTGTTCCACTCTGTGCTATGAGTTAACCCGACTCAGGACAGGGAGCACTCACGAAGGAGATGTGGTGACGCTGGAGCCATGGTAGTTGCTGTTCCTCCCATATGGCCAGGAATGAGAAAAAGACATCATGGAAAATGCAATTACAGAGAAAAGGTAAGGCTGTTTTATGTTCCGAATCTTAATGCCTAAAGCACTACAGCGATGTTCTTGGAAATGGGCAAGTTTTTAAAAGGCTGCAGCAGACAAGAGACAGGACACTGAAACTTCCTGTCAGTTATAATCAGAATTGCTATCACAGTGAGGGGAAGATGGGTTGCTTCAAGTTTAAGACTAGCATGAACTACAATGGGTGATCCTGTCTCAAAAACAAGTCACAACCAAACCAAACAAAACCTTAAATAGATGTGACAACAAGGTATAATATGTGATCTTGGACGGGGTCCTGGATGGCAGAGTGGAAAATACCCTAAAGGACACTTCTGAGCCAGCTGACAAAATGGACATGGAGTCAGAATATTAAGTCAAAGTATATGAGAATGGTAAACACACTAAAGCTGCATGGTGACCATGTAAGGGAAGGTTCATGTTCTTAGAACACACACACTGAGATGCTCAGGGCAGGGGTCATAATGCATGTAATTTACTGTCAACTAAAAATAGTGTGTGTGTGTGTGTGTGTGTGTGTGTGTGTGTTGAGAGAGAGAGAGAGAGAGAAAGAGAGAGAGAGAGAGAGAGAGAGAGGGAGGGAGGGAGGGAAATGAAGAGAGACAGGGACGTGAGAGAGAGATGGTTAATGCAAATGCTGGCAACAGGTGCATCTGAGCTCATCTATGCAGAGGGCTCTTTGTACGACTGCTGCAACTTTTTGTATATTCAAAATTATTTTTAAAAAGTTAAAGGAGGGAGAAAACTCCTGTCTGGGAGTGGCACACACCTGGAACCCACACTGGGGCTGGAGCCAGGACTGATGCAGGAAGATTCCAGTTGGTGGCCAACTTGAGCTAAATAGTGAGGCTTTTGTTTTTTAAATAAAGATTTTATTTTCTATTTTATTTATGTGTATCTGTATGCCACATGTTGGTGGGTGCATGACCTTCTAAAACCATCAGAAGAGGGTATCTAAGCCCCTGGAGCTGGAGTTACAGGTAACTGTGAGTCCCCTGATGTGGGTGCTGAGAACTGAACTCAGGTCTTCTGGAACAGCAGTGTGCTGGCTGGTTCTGTGACAACTTGATACTAGTTAGAGTCATCAAAGAGGAGTGAGCCTCAATTTAGAAAATGCCTCCATAGGCCTGGGTTGTAGGCAAGTTTGTAGGGCATTTTCTTAATTAGTAATTGATGTGGGAGGGCCCAGCCCATTGTGGGTGGGGCCATCCCTAGGCTGGGGGTCCTGGGAGCTATAAGAAAGCAGGCTGAGCAGCCATGATGAGCAAGTCAGTAGGAAGCATTCTGCCATGGCCTCTGTATCAGCTCCCCTCCAGGTTCCCGCCTTGTTTGAATCCCTGTCCAGACTTCCTCCAATGATGAACACTGATGTGGAAGTGTAAGCCAAAGAAACCCTTTCCTCCCCAAACTGCTTTTGTTCACCGTGTTTCATCACAGCGATAATAACCCTATGACAGGCAGGAAGTGCTCTTAACCACAGAACCAACTCTCCAGCCTCACAGTGAGACTCCTTTCTCAGAAGGTAACGCCATGACCACAAAACCAATCAGAACCGTAAGCAGGGAACACATAATTGTATGGTGCTGGGTTGGAGATCAGAACATACATGTCTACAGAAGATTAAAGGAAGGGAGAAGTCCTCAAAGGGGCAGGGCCCAAGTGTTGTCGGCATTTGCACCCACCTGGAGCTGCGTGGCATAGTGCCCCAGCTTGATCTTCAGCAAAAACCCATCTTCCCCCACCTGGTGTTCTGCCTTCTTCTGCAGCTCCTGCACCAGGCCCTCCAGGAGCTGGGTGGCCTTAATGTTCTCCTGTGGATTATCAAGATCTATTGAGTCCCTAGGGGAAAAAAATTACACAATCTGTATACATACATGCACAGGAGCCTGCACACATGCAGTCTCTACATACTACATTTGTTTTCTTCTTCTTCTTTTTTTTTTTCTTTTGGCCCAGGGACTCAAAAGTGTCCTGCCTCAACCTCCCGAGTTCTGGAACTATAGGCGTGAGCCTGAAACATGATTTCTTCCTACTGTTCAGCTGTGTTAAGAAACATGCCAGGACACATTAGCTACATGTCTACATTACTCTACTCTGACGACCTCCCTTTAATAAACAAATAAAAAACAACAGTCCCCTTTCTGCTTCCCTTCATTCTGGCATTAACCCACTTGCCTCCTAGGAACGAAGGGGAAAGGTTTCTTTCTGCACTCTGAAGGGAATAAGGGGTCTGTTAACTTCTGGTTTATAGTTCCAGCTCCAGGGTGTTAGGGGCACAAGGTCAAGACCGTTCTGTGTGTCCTTTCCAGCCTCAGCTGGTGCCAGGCCCCTAATTACCACCCTCTGTAAGGGATTCTGGAAAGGAGGCATCAAGGCAGAAGTGCCTACAAGCATTCGCACCCATGAGAAATATCTGTCATCGCAGCGCACGTGGGGCTCGGAAGCAATGCTAGCGCGTCCAGCGAAGGTGAGAAGCCAGTCCAGCGCCTGGCTATTCAACTGGTGACAAGGGCTGGGCTCACTTCCTCCTTATCTGTTTTTTTTTTCCTTTTAAAATTTTTGTCTACAAGTTAGGCAACAATTGCTACTGGGCAATACTCAAGTGACTTAGCACCTGAGAAACCAAACAGCTGTCACGTTGAAACAGTATCTAATTACTGCTGACCAGGTCCAGAGCCAGGGAACAGAGCCAGTGGCAGCTAAAAGACGGCCACCCGCAAATCCCTGCAGTTAATGAGTGGCTGATGGCAGACAGAGCTGTGCACGGGTGCACAGGAGCCTGAGACAGTGTCAGCAGAGACCACCCGTCTGGAGAGGCAGTGACAAAAGCCGATTTTAGATATGTATGCTCTATGTGTTGAATAAGATAGGTAGTAAATGAAAGTCTAAAAAGGATTGAAGGGACAGCCTTACACTTCTGTTTGGACTGGAAGCCTAGGGTCCAGTCTCTGAACAGAATTCAGTAGTCTGGCCCTCAATTTGAACTCCTATGACCTATGACAAGACTTCACGGCAGCTTCAATACACAAAGGTAGAAACTCTTCATTGATATCTTTTATTTTTTGGTCTTTCTTTTCTTTCTTTCTTTCTTTCTTTCTTTCTTTCTTTCTTTCTTTCTTTCTTTCTTTCTTTCTTTCTTTTTTGAGACAGGGTTTCTCTGTGGCTTTGGAGCCTGTTCTGGAACTAGCTCTGTAGACCAGGCTGGTCTCGAACTCACAGAGATCCGCCTGCCTCTGCCTCCCGAGTGCTGGGATTAAGGTATGTGCTACCACTGCCTGGAACTTATCTTCATTTTCTTATGAAAAACAAAAGCTATCTAAAATCCAGGTTTTTCTTAACAACAACACAAACCTTTCAAAGCTTCCTCAGTAAGAGGACTACCCGGGAGGTCTGCTAGAGGGAAGCGATTTGCCTAGGACTGCTGGAACTCTCTGGGCTTGAGTAATCCCTCTGCCTCAGCCTCCTGAGTGGCTGGGATTACAGACATGCACTACTGTACTCAAATAAATGAAAGCTTTGTTTTGTTTTCTTGTCGTGTTGGGTCAGGTCCTGGTGTTTGTTGGACAAATGCTCTACCACTGTCCTACATCCCATCTCCAGGGTCTAAATGAAATATTAAAGGAACAGAAATTTCCTACTAATGTTTTCTTAAATCCCCCAAATCATTACAACAGAAAAGAAGAGGAAAAACACTAACCTATTTGTGTTTGCTGTTCTCATATTTAGTCAGGTTTTCCCTCTTAATTACATGAAGCTGGGATTTTTTTTAATTGCCTAGAAAACTGCTTTCCTTCAGCACACTTGTTTCTGAACGGAACCCTGCTAACAAGCTGTTGCAATTACTCTAAGGCAACATCACCGGTGGGTATGGACAACTTTCTCCTAACAGCACTATGACTGGTCTCTTCTAGGAGCTGTCAAAGAGGAGCACACCCTGGTGAAAGCCCAGCTAGCCTGATGAACATGTCAGACTGACTGACAGCCTGGGGCCAACCAGCAAGCTCCCTGCCCTGCGCGCTGCCAGGCGCAGCTGGCTGCTAGTATTCAATGTTGTCAGTGAGGGTACTGCAGGGCAGAGGGGCAGCTCGGTGGTAGATGGGCCGTCTTGTGTTCGGGAAGCTTTGCCTCAGGACTGCAAAGTAAGATGCCTTGCCGCTGAATATGTTACACCGAGCTAACAAGTTTAAAACTCAAGTACGCAGTGCATGATTTGAGAAGTAAAGATAAAAATGTGGGCTAAGTCAACACTGAAATGTAATCATTGTTTGTATTTTTTTAAACTATGTGTGTGACAACATGCATGCCACAGAATAGTAAGGGGGTCGGGGGACAACTTTCAGGGCTCAGTTTTCTTCTCCAGAGGGTTCTAAGGACGAAATTCAGGACAGCAGGCTTGATGGCAAGTTCCTTTACTCACTGAGTCATCTTGCCCCATTGCTAATATTTTAGAATATTTTGTCTGTATATGTACATATAAATTAAAAGCATGAATGTTTCAAGCCAGGTATAGTGGCACATGCCTTTAATAATCCCAGAATTCAGGAGGCAGAGGCAGGCGGATCGCTGTGAGTTTGCATCAGAGCCTGGTCTACATAGTAAGTTCAGGACAGCCAGAGCTACATAGTAAGACCCTGTCTCAGAAAACCAAAAAACAAAGTGCCACGAATGTTTTTTTTTAGTAAATATTTATTTATTTATTATGTATACAATATTCTGTCTGTGTGTATGCCTGCAGGCCAGAAGAGGGCTCCAGACCTCACTACAGATGGTTGTGAGCCACCATGTGGTTGCTGGGAATTGAACTCAGGACCTTTGGAAGAGCAGGCAGTGCTCTTAACCTCTGAGCCATCTCTCCAGCCCCCACGAATGTTTTGATTGTTAGTTAATATATTAAATGTTTGGCTTATGAGATATAAATTTTAGCATGTGGGAAGCCAGGGTGGGCTGATCTTGAGTTTAAGATTAGTTGGGTCTATATAATGAATGCAGGCTACCCAGAACTACACAGTGAAAACTTACCTTGGGGGGAAAAAAGTTGGCATGGTGCATGTCTTTTGTTCCAGCACTTGGAAGGCAGAGGCAGGTGAGAGTTCCAGGTCAGCCTGGACTACATAATGAGTTCCAAAACAGCCGGGTTTCATAGAGAAACATTATCTCAACGCACCTCCCCCTCCAAAAAAAAAAAAAAAAGCAAGTTCAGGGGCTGGAGAGATGGTTGTATGGCTGTGTGCTTAAGAGGGCTTCTTGTTTTTCCAGCAGACCTGAGATCAGACCCCAGAACTCACACTGGGGGGCTCACAATCACCTGTAAGCCCAGGTTATCTGGGACCTGACGCTGTTTTCTGGCCTCTCCATGTACCTGCCCTCCAGTGTACATATACCCACATATAGACACATGAATATACACAGAATTAAAACACAACCGAGATTAAAATTCAAGAGGTATTTTATCTCCCTAAACCTAAGAGAAGGCTAAACACCTTTCCTTGAGTTACATAAACAGTTTTCAAACCATTTTTCTGGGAGACGGGTCCAAGGACTGAACCCAGAGTCTCATGCATGCTTGCCACCACTGAGCTACATACGCAGCCCACAGATAGGGACAGGGTCTCACTATGCTATTCAGGCTTGCCTGAAACTTGCAATCCCTCTGTCCTAGTCTTCAAGGTGTTAGGATCATGGGGTTACAGGTGTGGACCACTAAGCCCGGGTTACACATATAACCGGTCAGTTATAACATTTTTCTAACCAAAGTTCACTATCCTTGTGCTTGAAACGTGATGCAGAAACGCTGTTCACCTACCAGGCTTGACTTTCAATCCACTGGGACAAATAGTGCCGCACCTCGATGGGGAAATGCTGGCCATACAGGGCCTGCATCTGATGGAGGGCATCGCCCTGGAGCTGCTGAGCTTGTATCCACATCGCCATGGTTCACCACCTGTTAAACAAAGACCTTGATTTGTTTGTTTGTTTCTAGTCCCCCCCAAATTTAAAGCCAATGGAGTAAAGATGTACAGGGTTCTTTCTCCCTTTCAAACTGTCTTCTGCACCACTGTCTGGGACATGCGTGGGTGCGCACGTGCCAGGGTGAACGTGCAGAGGTCAGAGGGCAACTTCATGGACACGGTTCTCTCCTTGCACCTTTGTGTGGGTTCTGGGGATCAAACCTGGGTTGCCAGGTTGCTCAGCAATTGCCTTTTCCCACTAAACCATCATCTCACCCGCCCAGGACGATATTCTCTAACTGACTTTGAGCTTTATACTGTTGTAAAAATGCAGCCACTCACTCAGCGCGGTCATAGGAAGGGGCCCTAGATGGGTCTATGAAACGTTGACTTCTGTGGCGCAAAAGACAACACGGTAAAACCAGCTTCAGGCACGGTGGGGCCAACAGCTTTGATATCCTAGTCCTGGTCTTTACTTTTGTTGGAAACTGCCATGGGTGCTAGGAGGGTTCCCACAGTTATCATGAATGATTAGCAGAGTGGTCAGAAACGGGGCTTCCGATTTGGGCTTTATGAGATGGAAGAACAGGGTACCACGTGCAAAGGAGCTGGAAGAGAGGGGGAAAGATGGACAGCAGACTGAGGCTGAGTGTTATCTCAGTCAGTTCTGCAGCCATGCCCCTCAGAGCAGAGGCTTATCTTGCCAAGCTCCCTAACGTTCACCCTTGGAGTTATTGCTATAGAACTTGTAGAACAATGTTCTGTTAAATTACAGCATGTACAGTCCAACACAAAAACAATATACGTCAACTAAGAGCAGTAAGAATGAACTGTTGTAGTCTACTGGCGAGGAGTGGGTAGGCTTTAGGTGGGGTTTGTCATTACTTTTGCAGTGGAGATTGAAGCTCAGACCTTGACCATGCCAGGCAAGTGCTCTACAGTTGATCTACGGCCCAGCCCTCTTTGTACTTTATTTGGAGACAGTGTCTCACTCCACTGTCTAGGCTGACTATGTACTCACTCTGTAGTCGGGGTAGGACTTAAACTTGACAGCTTCCTTTTTTTATTTTTTATTTTATGAGATGGGGTTTCTCTGTGTAACAGCCCTGGCTGTCCTGGATTATAGACCAGGCTGGCCTCGAACTCAAGTTTCACCTGCCACTAGTTTCAGCAATAGTAAGTTTTTGTTTTAAACTGGTTCTTGTGGTGGTGCGTGCCTATAATCCTGGAATTTAGGTGGTGAAGGCAGGAGGATCAAGAGTTCAAGGCCAACTTGGGCTTCCTGACACTGTTTTAAAGAAACAACACCAAAACCAGAACAAATATCACCAATGAAAACAAGCTTCAGGAAATGGATTTATGAAACTACTAGAACCCTTTTCAGACAGACTGAAGGACTGAACACACTTGGCAGAGACCTTCTGGGATTCCCCAGACTGAAGAAGCTATGTTATATGAAAAAGACATGAAAACCAGATCTTCTTCTAATGCTGCTTTCGATAATGTGGGACCAGGCATCTTGAATCCCACCTAAAAACGGTTTAGCTACTGATTTTCACAACTCTCCTCAGGACTGCATTACAACCATGGCCCAGGGCTCTGGACTTGGGTTTTGTTGACTACCAGAGTGCACATGTGTGCCAGGAAACAAGGATCCCTCTCTGAGATCAGTGGCGGTCTGGTCAAGTAACACTGAGCTATTTATGGGACAAGTCAGTCAGCCAGCAATGAGGAGTGGGGTGGGTGCCGGTTACCTATTTTAGAGTGTGCTGCTATAGAACACTTGAACGACACATGGTTTAATTTGGGGCTTTCGGGCTTTAGTGCTGGGACAATGGTGAGATTTCCCAAGACAACAGATTTCAGTGGGTGTGAGTTTACCAGAAGAAAACTGGGACAGAAGAGCAATTCTGCTTCCTTGTCAAACATCTGGATGACAGCTGTGTATTTTTTTTTTTTTAGGACTGTTTCCCAGTCAGAACAATATCAGCTTGTGATTTTGGAAGAAGGGCAAAGGGATGGTGGGAAAGAATGCTGGAGATGTACGCATATGGAAGGCAAACAGAGGAGTGAAGGGCAGGGTTCGGGCAGCAATCTTTCTCAGAGAGGAACAAGGACCAGGCTGGAGAAATGGCTCAGTGGCTGAGAGCACTCGTTGCTCTTCCAGAGGACCTGGGTTTGGCTCTCGGCACCCACATGATGACTCACAACCAGCTGTACCTATAGTACTAAAGTAGCTGATGCCCTCTTCTGGCCTCCAAGGGCACTGCACACAAGTAGTGCACAAACATTCAAACTTACAGAACACTCATACATATAAACACATCTTTAAAAAAACACAACAAACAAACAAACAAGGACCAGGCCAGGGAGATGGCTCAGCCAGTAAAGTGCTTGCCTTATAGACATGAGGACCCAAGACTGAATCTGAGAATCCAGGTGAAAATCTGGGCAGGGGTGGTGCACATTTGCAATCTCAGTGCTGGAGAGGGGGAGACAGGAAGATACCCAAGGCTCACTGGCCAGTCAGCCTGACCTAACTGTCCAGCTTCAGACCAATGAGAAACGTCTTATAAAGGGGGCGGGGCTGGAGAGATGTGTCAGTGGTTAAGAGTGCTAGCTATTTTTCTAGAGGACCCAGGCTCAATTCCCAGCACCCACATGCCAGCTCACAACTGTCTGTAACTCCACTTCCAGGGGATCCAGACAATCGTGCAGGCCAAATACCAATACACATAAAATAATAAAACAATTAAAAAAAAGAGGCTGGTCATGGTATCATGATCACAAGGCAGAGGCATGAGGATAGGAGGATGTCTGTGAGTTTGAGGCCAGCCTGGTCTATATAGCAAGTTTCAGAGTTTCAGGCCAGCCAGGACTACATAGTAAGATCTTGTCTAAAAGAAAGAAAGAAAGAAAGAAAGAAAGAAAGAAAGAAAGAAAGAAAGAAGGGAGGGAGGGAGGGAGGGAGGGAGAGAGGGAGGGAGGATGACTAGCCTCCTGAGGTTAACTTCAAACCTCCATAAGTGTCACCACACACACATATACACACATGCCCATGTGCTCACACACACTTGGACGCACATAAGCACACCCATACACTCACCCCTAGAACGAGGTAGAAGTAGGAACTCACTGTAGCTCCTTAATGAACATGTGAATGATTCCAACAGATAAAAAAATCTCGTGTTTGCAAATTCCCGTGCTGAACTGCCCCAAGACAAAAGAAAGAAAGTGGTATGAAGGCCCAAGCCCTCTTCCCAGTCCACTCAAACAAACAGCACCGCGCTCACTCTCTGCTCCTCGCCATTTTCCTTCCCGTCACTTACCACTGTCTGGCATGCAGCATATATCTATCCACTAATGAAGGAGAAGGACTTATTTAAAACAGTGCCAGCATAGAAGTATCATTACTTTTTTTGTTGCTTAAACAAACAAGTACATATCAGCTATTTTCTTTTTTAAGATATACATTTCTTATTTGTTTGTTTGTTTGTTTGTTTAACGTGTGTGGGTGTTTTGCCTGCATGTATGTCTGTGCATCACATGTGTGCAGTGTCCTAACATGCCAGAAGAAAGTTTCAGGTCCTCTGGAGCTGGAGTTACAGTGGCTGTGAGCCGCCACGTGAGTGCTGGGAACTGAACCCAGGTCTTCTGGAAGGACAGCCAGTGCTCTCAACAGCCGGGCTATCTCTCCAGGCTTTTTAAAAAGTTATTATGGGCCGGGCGGTGGTGGCACACGCCTTTAATCCCAGCACTCGGGAGGCAGAGGCAGGCGGATCTCTGTGAGTTCGAGACCAGCCTGGTCTACGAGAGCTAGTTCCAGGACAGGCTCCAAAACCAGAGAAACCCTGTCTCGAAAAAAACAAAAACAAAAACAAAAAAAGTTATTATGGAACATAACATCAGCATGGAATTCTAAGGTGTAGAAAGGAACAGCTCAACTGAGCTCATCAACTACAACTGAATACTTGACAGATCTATGTGGGTGACGGTCACACGTGCCTGTCATTTTTCTGTCTAGTTTTCTTTGTTTTGTCTTTGCCCCACTGAACTCCAACAGAAGTAAACCTCTTTACATGTCTTACTGTCCTGTCCCTAAAGTATATGTATGGTGGCTCAGCAGAAGAGGTGAACAAGCATTGCTAAATCAGTGGCTCTCAGCCTCTCCAAGGCTGCGACCCTTTAATACAGTTCCCCATGCTGTGGTGACCCCAACCACAAAATTATTTTTGTTCCTATTTCATAACTGAAATTTTGCTACTGTTATGAATCATAATGTAAAATTTGTGTTTTCCGAGGCGACCCCTGGGAAAGGGTCAATTGACCCCTAAGGGGTCGTGACTCACAGGTGGAGAGCCACTGTGCTAAATTAACAAATACATAAATATTTCACATGTCCTGTTAGCCAGTCATATTACATATAATAGGAGTCTATTACTGTTTTAAGAGAAAAACACGGCTCGGTGTGGTGGTATGCACCTGTAATCCCAGCACTTGGTAAACTGAGGCAGGAGGCTGTGAGTTTAAGGCCATCCAGGGCTTACATAAAATACTTTGTCTCTTACAAATCAGACACCTTTGTATGTTTTTTCAAAGAGTCTCACTATGTAGCCCTTGGTGGTCTGGAACTCAACTCGCAGACCAGCTAACCTTGAATTCACAGAGATCCACCGACCTCTGCCTCCTGAGTGTTGGTATTAAAGGCGTGCCCAGCTTCAAAAAGATGCAAAACCAAACCCATAAAGACAGCGTACTGCGGAGACATGCATACGTAACAGCAGGGCTGCACGCGAGCAACACATATTTAGGTTTTACACCGGTGCTTGGTTTTTATTAAGGAACAGAGCGCTGAGCTCTGAGAATTTGTCAGAATATTTTTCCGATTCCAATTCTGAGCGTGCCATGCTAGTTATTATTTTTAATAGCATGCTACTTGAAGGGTAATAGCTGGTAAATGCAAAGCAGTAATTGTCTTGTTTTGGTAAAAGCAGTATAGTGTCACAACACAAAAGTGCTCTGACGGGGATGGAAAGCGGGGCCCAGAGCACGATGGCTCACTGCCCGTCAAGGATGTAAAGGATACAGGCAGTAGTAAGGAGCCTGAATGCTCCCAGGGTAGGTAAGTCGATGCTGAGAGACAGATTTGACAATTAAGATGATCTGGTCATTACACATTGTATGTATGACGTAGCACGTCCTTCTCCAAATATGAAAAGTTTGTGTCAGTTAAAGTGTTAAAAAAATTATGAAATAAAAACTACAGTAAATAGTACAGTCATGTTCATTTTACTTTTAAGCTGTGACTTTTATCCACATGGACTATGAGAGGCTTACAGATATTATCATGTTCCCATTATAGCCTCTGACCCTCTTGCCTCCACTTCCTAAAGGCTAAAGGCTCACTGTAGACAAAAACTGCTCCCGCCCCTCTCCGCTGTAATGCGTAGGTTCTATAGTCTGGTGAGTGCTTTTCCCATGTCTGTCAGAACACTTCCCACCCGTTAGGAAGCAACGTGCGCACAGGTGTAGGCAGGGGCCCTGTCCCCCATACCTGCTGTCTAGCCAGGCACCAGCTGCCACCCCACCTGCAGGGACACAGCCCACCACTCGCATGCTCTCCTCTGCTTACTGACAGGCAGCTCAGTCTTTGGTGCGTGACATCCTGACAAGGGAAGTGGTTTGTATCTCTGGCGGGTCATCACGGGGCCACTCTAAACACTGGGAAATGGATTCACCATCGTATTTTTAGGACAGTGTTGACAACTGGCCGAGCTCTTGTGCAGCCACACTTGTGGCGTTCACAGCTTTCCAGAGTCTGGACACAACGCTACTCCCGGTAGACACCCAGCACCTGTGTGGCCCTCAACACCTGGTCCCATTCAAGGGTGGGGAAGGTTAAACACGCAGGGCAGAGGTGCCTGTTTATAAAAACCTGGCCTTGAACTCACAGAGATCAGCCTGTTTCTGCCTCCTGAGTGCTAGGATTAAAGGCCGCCACCACCTCCACCGCCATTACCACCAGGCAATAAATATTCTTTTATCATTATCAGAATTTCTCCCTTTAGCAAATATATATAGATCAGCTCCAGGCTTGCCTCTGCCACTGAACTCACTATGTAGTTTAATGCCAGACCCTGTTCCCCTTCCTGCATACTGGAATTATAGGTGTTCTTTTACTCCTGTGCTGGGGACCAAACAGGGCTTTGTGTCCATGAAACAAGAACTCTACCAACTGAAATACACTCCCAGTTCAAAATTTAGCTTTTACAAAGAAAACCATGACTCTTTGAAGGATCTCAGAACACTGGGCTCGCGTTTGGCTGTAACTACCTGGGACAGAAGGAAGGCTTTCCCGCTGGAAGTTCCTGGTGCAACTTTGCCAATGGATTGACGAGATCCTGGCTTGAAGAGAGATGAGGGTTTAAAACACATGTAGAGAGACTTGGCTTGCTGGACTAGCTTCTATTATTTGGAGTATTTTGTAATTGCTGAGTTTTTCTTCTTGTGTGGGACTAGAGCTCAAACCCAGGGCCTCGTGCACACAGTGAGCTCTCTGCCACGAAGCTCCATTACCCCGTGCATCCTATAGTTTCTACTTTCCACACCAGTCCCATCCCGATGGGCCCCACCACCCAGCCAAAACCTCTAAAACGATTTAATGTTCCCCGAGATGATGCCAAACTTGGCTACTCACAGTGCTTGAGAAGATCTGCCTCTAATGTCTCTGTGCCTCAGACTTACTGAGTGAGAAGAACACGCGGGTCTTTGGAGGGAGGTTACAATGAGCATGAATTATTGCGTGTAAATACTTAACACAGCGCCTGAGTACGGCCAGCCCTGGACGAGCCAATGACTCTGCTGCACTTACACACAGAGCTTCCTTCCCTACCTCCATCTTTTAATCCCAACAAACTATTCCAAAGTCAATCCTCTGCCTGATGACCAGCCCTTGCTGTCCTACTGTGTAACCAAATTCCAGAGGATGAAATTTACTTTCCATTAAAAATAAAGTATTCTTGTTTTAATTTTTACTGCATTTGTGTGTGTGTGTGTGTGTGTGTGTGTGTGTGTGAGTATGTGCACATGCCTCACCATGCCTTTGGAGATCAGAGAATAACTTGTAGGGGTTTGTTCTTTTCTTCTACTATATGAGTTCTGGGGATTGAACTCAGGTTGTCAGCCTTGGTGGCAATCACCATTATTTACTGAGCCATTTTGCTGGCCCTGATACTTTGATTTCTTAATCAATTTCATTGACACAGGACTTCTACAGACAAGAACCTCTGGAAGGGTCGAGGAGAGAAACTGTGAATCTTGTTCTTCCAAATTGGAGGAGAGCACTGAAAACTGCGGAGGTCAAAGGTGACATAAGAATAGATATTCTTTTTTTTTTTAAAGATTTATTTATTTATTATGTATACAACAATTCTGCCTCTGCCCGCATGCCAGAGAAGGGCACCAGATGTCAGTACAGATGGTTGTGAGCCACCATGTGGTTGCTGGGAATTGAACTCAGGACCTCTGGAAGAGCAGCCATCTCTCCAGCCCAAGAATAGATATTCTTAAGTGCACACAAACACACACACACACGATTCCATCCACGGAGGACAAAGGTGACATAAGAATAGATATTCTTAAGTGCA